>NW_023606353.1:0-27278 GCF_013339745.2 Dermacentor silvarum
CCGCCCAGGCTCCCGTTATTGCCAGACCCTTAGGAGGAGAGAAAGCGAGCTCTCGACCACATAGACCAATCGGGTGAAAATCTGGTCCTTTCGAGGGCAGACAACAGCGGGTGTAATATGGCCCCGCTGATGTACCGGTGGCCTCGGATGATAGGGAGAGGAAAATCGCACATGCGCGAGAGAGAAATTCGAAAGCAGCCTAACCGCAGCACGGCCTTTCCATGGAGAAATCGTGCTACGACATGGTACCGCAAAGAAATGGACGAATCCAATCCCTATAACTGATAATAAATCCCTTTAAATAAATTGATGTGAATTCGCTGGAGGCTCTCTTAATCTGCACTATAAATCTGAGTGTTCCGGAGGAATGATACCAAAAAAGCGCGATGAGTTATCGAACCCTACGATGAAGTGCTCGAATTACGATTGATGAATATCGGCTTGGCCTATGTCGTCCTAAGAATTTAAATATTGTTGCAATATAAGCTGCTGAAACTCTTTACAGGATGGTCCATCCTTGAGATATTCTAATATTTATTATTTCAACATTGACTAAAAAAGTGTGGACCAAGCGACGACAGAATAATTTTGTACGGCATTATTTCCTGGTAAACCTGCAATCAGGAAAGCAACTGCTACCCCTAGAAGCACTCATGTGAGTAGCTTACCCTCTTTTCTGGGACGTACACATCATTAGCCTGGAGGGAAAGCGTTAACTTACGGGAGAGAGAAATACGCATAGAAGTTATAAAAAGGTGGTATTGTGTATTGTAGCGACGAGGCTTCCCTAGAAATTTGCTCTTCTACCTAATTAGTCAGGAATTGTGCTAATTCTAAATTGTAATATTTTATTATGCGCTTCGGTACCCTAGAGGTTTCTGCTTCATTCATTATTGTATTACACTTCATTAACCTCATATTTCTTTGCTTTGGCAACGCATGTTCTTTGTATTCCTTGACTTCTTTGCCTCTCGACGCATTTCACTAATAACTGAACATTTTGACACGCTTTTGTTTTGTAACTCATTTTACTACTGCCATATGATTAACTCTGCCTTATTCAAGCTTTCCTAGTTACCTTATTTTGCTAGCCCAACCTGGAGTGCAGTCACACCCCACCTCAGTATAATAAATCTCTCCTTGTTAACGCTTCCTGCTTCCCTATGGCACTTACCCCAACGGATAGTCCTATCCTAACCTGCCAAGCAAATATACTTACCATACCTATCAATCATTAAACTAATCAAACATATCATATGAAAGTTAATTAATGAATCATAGGTAATAATCATTTATATGGAAGGTAATTATGAAAAAAACTAAAAAGTATTTAGAGTGATATTTATTTTTGTATTATACGCTTCCAAGAAATTCAAATTTCTCTCTGATAAAGACAAGTCCTTTTGTCGAAAGGTTGGCTCCAGCCAGAGGCGTTTCTCGTTTGCCTGGGACTGATATAATCGTACTTACAACAAGATATTTTCTAGCGTTGACGCTCAGCCATTTATTTTCAAAGCAAATGGTCTGAAGCTTATAGCGCACCACAAAGGTTATTCCACTTATTTTTTAAAGATATATCGTTCAACCTCCAGCATCAGGACATGGTGCTGATTATCAATTCGAAGCAAATAACAGCGGTTTGCGGAACACTGGGCATTCAGGTGAAACCTCCGTATGTCATCTCCTTATCTATTGCATAAATTCTGGCTACCATGCTGCCTAGACTTTATTTCGGTGCTGTAATATATAAAGTAGCTCTAGATTTTTTGCCTTGAGCTTCATTTCAAGACATCGCATAGGATTAGACGCGGTTGTGGGCTTATATGCCTTGCTCCCAAATGGTGCTAGGCTATCTTGCTCGTTGACAAAATAAACAAAGCTCATAGGATACACATACTACACCACCGAACCCATGTTTACACTGAGGCTGTATCCCTTATGACAAAGGGTCGCAGCCCCCCGATAGAGTGCGCCCTAGTTTCTCCCAAATGTGCCTCCAAGTGCTAGCTAAAACATGTGGTGATTATGTAATAATTGCTCAATTAATACCGGTGCCCTGCTCCTCAACGAAATAATTTGAGTCTTTTCTAACGCTATCGTTTAGAACGCATACCGTTAGAGCGTTGACAAATTATTTACAGTCTATTATTTGTAATGCTGCTAATTGACTATTACTGAAAACCCCAAAGAAAAAAAGTTTCTTGTCTTACTGAGAAAGCGAGATAGGAAGCAAATCCAATTGATGAGGCGAAATCTCACACATAGGACCGCTGTAAGTGGCTGACCTATATACAATCTTTTTAAGGGAATTTCATGAGCGGGAAAGCAGCGAACTCCTTTTAGAAGAGATCTTACATATGCCCCAGTTCGTGAGCTGTTATTCGTACGCCGCTGAAGGTGTCTGCCTTGTCTTCACCCAGGCCCATCTTATCGATGGTGCACACACCTCCAATGAATGCAATGCCTGGAGAAAAAAATATGTGTGTAACAGACTGGAGTCAGGCAAAGTCATGTTACTGCAAGTATCCGTGAACACTTGCGAGGAGAGAAACTAAGAGTAGTAAGAAGCGAATGATGCCAAGATAGTGATGTGAAAAAGCAAGAGCGCGTCTGTCCAGTTCACCTACCTCCTAATTAGGTACCACTGGTCTGTAAACATAGATATTTCCCATGTGGTTACAAATAAATATAATTGCATTTTAGCGCAATAAATGTATTTGCGTAATACTTTATACGGTTTCCACAAAGCTTCCGCTCATAAAGATTCAAAATAGAGCGCGTCAACTGCATGGTTGTTATTGAAATGATTGTTTCCATGAAACCTTTTCCTAATGACAGCACGTGCACTTTCTGTTATACACACTTCCTTTTCTCCGTGAGTATTTATGTGCCGCATACGTTTATACATTTTCACTCAATTCTCAAGCGCCTTCGAGCGTTTAGATTATCTAAAATAAATAAGTAAATAGTCTACGCTTTTCTCCAGCTCAAAGACAATGTGAGGCACGGGAAGTGCTGCGTCGTGTTTCCTGGCAAGCACCCGCCATGTACACCGCCTTGACTCATGGTGCGCCAATGACGCTTATGTCAACGAGATGAGAGGAAAGGCTGGGTAATTATTTTTCAGTGTTGTACTGTTGCTTCGCCCCGGTTGAAAACCCACGTTGTCGTAACAAAAGCGAGCGCAGCGTGTCCTTGCCTTCGTGAGCTCCGTAACTGCACGTAACCAATGATTAGCCACTTACGACGACAAAGGGCTGCTCAGTAGACCATTTTTCTTTTCTCATAAGGACAAATGTGCAACAAATGTTCACTACCTTGTTGTCCAGACTCCCAGCCATAAAATCCATGGTAGCCCATGTCGAGGCTGTGAAAACAGCAAGGCGACATGTTGTACACAATGCAATATTTCATTTCTAATGGCAGGCGGGAGATATAGACGTTGGTGTTCTCACCCTGTAATTAGGTACAACGCGTCGTAAGTGTAGTATTTGTCATAATTCCATATGACATATCTCTGGAGCTTGAGCAGAGTGTCAAGGCCTTGTATGCGCTTGCTTCCATTTCGTACAAGAAAATTATTTTCCGTACGTGCTTAAAAAGGAATTGATGTGTAAGAAATCATCAAGAAAAAGAGAAAGAGGAAATAAAAATTTATCAGGATTCCCTTCATCTGCTACGTTACAAACCTCCACCGCCCGCAGGATGATTGCTACTTCCGGGTCCGATACTGTAAGTACTTTAGGTTGACCTACGTTCCAATGAGGAATAGAATACTTTGTGGTACTCTCAAGTGTAACACTGTGTACAGGGGATCACGCAGAATACGGACTTAATATACTTCTTCTGAGACTTTTAAATACTGTACATGAATTACACTCACCGAATTTATGGTAATCAAAAGGTATCGCAATAATAAATCCTTTGAAGCAAATTGCTTTCGAAATGCGCTGTCACAAGGACCATCAGTTCAAGGTATACTTTGCGTGGGTGACCTGGAAATTTCGGAAAGGAAATAAAGTTCAGACAATTCAATATGTACTCAGTTCGTAGGGTATATTAGAACACTGTGAACAACTTACGTTCCGCTGGCTAGGCTGGGGAGAATAGAATAAGCCTGTTGGTCTTTGCATTTCTATAATGAAGAGAATTAGAGTGTGAAATATGAAGATATAAGGTTAAATACGTCACAGAACTGAACTGTCGCGTTATGAAAGTGGCCACAAAATTATGAAAACGGACATGAAACATCATTGTCGAAGGGAACTACATTTCACGTGTTGCGGCACTCCTGTGGGCCCTTTTATAGAGGAGCCTAGATGATGTCCACCGTAGTTTTTATTGTTTTTTAAATGTGCTACAGCTCCGACTCATCGGCTGGTAGTATTGCGCAGAGTTGTTTTCACAATACATCTTTGTTATAAATAAAGGTGCAAGGATGAACAGCAAGCAAAAACCTAGAATGCATATAAAGTGGAGATTTAAAGATAAAAGATGGAATAGAAATATACAAAACCTACGACACGTTATCGAAATGTATGTACATAGCTGGCTTTGCATCGGGGTGGCAAATGCTGCCGTCGTGCTAAATTAAATTTTTGAAGACATGTCTAACAAGTTACTCAATGTTACTCACTAATGCGAAGGAAAAGTTCAAGGCACTGTAAAAGTTCAAGATGTGAAGAGCTATAACCGACGGTCGTTTCCCTGTCAAACACTGGAAGGCCGTTCGCATTCGCTGGAGTCTTACTGGTGTGCAATAAACTGGCACAGGACTTGCGTGCTATTAGGTGAATAGTAGAGAGCCGGCGCTGTTTCAGAACATGCATGCTTGGTGTGGTGTAAACTTATCACAGAATGCTTTTCGATGTCATTTGTGAACGACCATTACGGGCTGGAAATATCTACTACATTTCATAATATTAATAAGAGGTGAAACGGCAACTATAACATGTTTATGCATTTGTTAACTGAAGACCATTTTCATTTTACGCATTTGTGTTTTGTTCTACATTTTTCGGGCGTGTAAAAAAACTTGCAATTACGGTGAGAAAATCGCTTGTTTTTATTTCATACACGTAACGCAAGTACAAAAAATTATGAAGCAAATAGTTTTCCTCGGGTATTTCCCCCCTTTTCATGGTCGGCGGCAGGAATTTCTCCAGTGATATGAAGAAAGTGGTAGCTCGATCCGTAGCAAAGGAGCAGAGGGCTGTCACGACAGGAAGCCATAGGTGGGAAGTAGGTCATCGGGTAAAATGGAAAATCTCTGGTGTCGCTGTGCCTCGGTGGTTGGTTGGAGGGATGCAGATGTCGGGTGACACTTTGGCACACTTTTTGAGTCAGCGAAGTCGGAGTCCACCAGTGCCCTGTTGCGATGACTTTGTCAGCAAAGCAACATAAGTTTGAATAGCCACACGAGCTTCAGCAACGACGTGCGTGCGCCATGATCACACAGCAAAGGGAAGAAATGCGTTAGCAGGAAGGCGAATTAAGTGGATGTAGAAAACTATATCCCTCCTTTGATAATCATCTCAGATTGTTCTGGCATAACTATTATTTTTTTATTATTGCGATAGCAATTATATGGACACTTCAACCGGATTTCTTCCGTCGGCGTGAGGCTCCGTATCGATAAAATCTTCGCCGCGCGCCGTATGCCCGAGCGGAAGCGTGCGGGGACGCGCGCTATCACAGAGAGCGAACGCACTCAATCTCCCACGCGCAAGCAAGGAAGCGCGAAGCCAGCGCCGGAGGGAGCGGGGGGGGGGGGGGGGGGGGAAGGGAACTTCTACCCTGCCAACAAACGCGCTCGTCGCTCGCCCGCACCGTCTCTTATCTCTCCCACGCGCCAGCAAGGAAGCGGCAAGCCAGCGCCGGAGAAAGCGGGGGGGGGGGGGGGGGGGGCACTTCTACTCTGGCAAAAAACGCGCTCGTCGCTCGCCCGCACCGTCTCTTAACTCCACATGGCTCTGACCTTTATGCACTGTGCATTCGCCGCTCAGTTACTGTTGAAGCGATAGACCGCACGTACCTTCGCCCGCTGCAGCGTATGCGCTTGCTGCCAGCGTTTTGACAGTCGTCTGCAGTCATTCAGCAGGATCTATTCATGTTTGTTTGTGCGCGCTCACACCACGCTTGTTCATTCAGTTAGTAATAGTCGGGCCACATTTTCCAACGCACGCTACACATGCAATGCTGCCCAGATCGGCTGTGCAGCACTACAGGTGTGTCCCTTCGCACGCGCTGCCCACGGGAAGCGCTTCTCATCAACACCACCGTTTCACACGCGCCTTCTCGTGGTCATCGAGTCTCTCTTCATGTCGGTCTACTTACGCCGCAGCACACCTGCTTACTTAATCAGCTCATGTTTACTACAGTTCATATTGCTACCAAAGCCGCTCACCTTACTTCGTATGACATTGCTGATTTGCTATCGCATTCATTGCTTCGCCCTTAGGGCGAAATTGTGACATTTTTTTAGATCGCGCTTATAAATTTTGTTCAATATTTTAATTACGGGCTTGTATATATTACGTTTATTATCTCTTTGATGGCGCTTTCAGCCCAATATTCAGTGTCTCACCGTATGCTGAGCCTGTTGTGCGTTCTTATATTGAGCACGTCACAGCGGCAGCGGGTTTCCCACAAGCGCGCAAATACAAAGTAAATTGTACCATCTCGGTGAGAACGTATCCACGCGGAACTATGCTCACACAAGACAGGTTATTTTTTTTACTTACCTTTTTTGTTCTTAGCTTTTTCAGGAGGCAGCTCATACAGGACATGAGGAACGCTTCCGCCTGATGACTGCTCTTCCGTCGAAATCGGCTTTATTCCAAGCTTTCCGCTTACAATCCCTTCCTAATGATATGATACGAAAGAACATATGTCAAGCATACACTTCTTTCAATAAAGCTTGAAGACACGCCTAATGAACCCTTGTGCTGCCATGTTAGAATGATGTCTGAATTTCGCGGGATGAAGTCTAGAGCAATGAACATTTGTGGCGGCGGCGTTCATTGCGCCAGCGTTCTGACATTGCCTGTTACATTAGAATGCGTTGTTTCGGATGTGTAGAAGCAATTGCGTCGCATGCACTGTCGCCCCAAAATCTGCCCCTGGAATCTCGGACACCATCTGAGAGGCTTCAATGGAATCCAGCTTTAAGTTTTTGGCCTTACGGTAATACTGGCCAAAAAAAAAAAACAAGTTCAACTTTGAAGGCAGACTTTTTTTTATAAGAGCTGTGATGTCAACTTTCTATTCAGTTTTACGTACGAGGAAATAATTGTTATTTTACTTCTATTGTGCTTTGTTCCAGGATATTTCTGAGATTGGTATCGCAGCATGCTTTCACTAATAATGATGCGAAAGCGTCAAATGGTCCATTGAGCGAAAATGGCCCATTGACTGCGACGCCACGTCCTTTCGCGCGCTCGTGACGCTCGCTCGCGCTTGCTGGCTCGGGCAGCGCGTACCACTATGGAGTCTGAAACGTCTACATCGTCGGTGACCACAACCTAGGCAGGAGCGTAACGTCTCCGTCGACGCCAGTACACCGCAAAGGAAGTAAAGGAGCGGAAGAACGCATCGAAGTGAGCGAAGAGGCAGACAGAGAAATCCACCACCATCGTCAACTCCCCCAATGCACGGAGGGCGGAACGAGCATTAACGCAAACATGAGATAGTTTTATCGTGTCCCGTATGCGGGTAAACGCAGGCGGACTGGGCGTTCTACCGGAGGGGTGGAGGCGTAAACGTTAGCGTCAGACAAACACAGCTGATACTCGTATAGCAGCAACCAAGTGTACTTCACGTTGCTCCTGGTGAAAATATTCAGCAGCAACACGATTATGCCACTGCCGTCATTATTACACCAGCAGCGAAGTAGAATACACTTGGTTACTGTAATATTAGCTCTGTGTTTGTCTGAGTGAACTCTGCGCCTTCAGAAGGCTGCACCATGCAGGCCGCTCATGTTTACACCTTTGCCCCTCCGGAAGAGCTCCCTGTCCACCTGCGTTTACCGAAACACCGGAGTAGCTAAAGCTCTCCATTAGTCCCAAAATAAAACTCGTGGGACCGCTCAGTGGGGTAAATTGGACATTAATGCTTTCTCAGCGGCGTTCAATTTGGCATCAATGCTTTCGCATTTAAATCGCATAAGAAATGCTTAGGTGCCCTGTATTTTTTTCTGTTCTTTTTAATCGCTGCACGTAATTATACTTCTAGCTGTTCCTATATCAGCCCCGCTTTTTCACTTTCTGTTTTCTAATCTTCAATTTTATCATTACCTTTAGGCTCATTACTGTCGATGCTTGTTACTTGTGCATGTTTCGTGTAAGAGTTCACTGTGTATAATAATTTGGTAATTTAATGCGTCAAAAAATCTCCCCTTAAGTTGTAAGCCAGGCGTGTGCCAAGGCAATCTCCGACACTTAATAAAGAACGCTTCTTTCCCTCAGTGAACGTTGCCGGGATAATGGATTGCCGTATGGTCTCAATAGCAGAACACGTCATCATCATCAGCTTATATGTACGTCCACTGCAGGACGAAGGCCTCTCCCTGTGATATCCAATTACCCCTGTCTTGCGCTAGCTGATTCCAACTTGCGCCTGCAGAACACGTATCCACTACTAAATATGTCAACTTGTGCGATTCGCCTAGCATACATTTGCTAAGTGCCCTAATTCTCGCTTACTTGGGGCGGGGGAGTGGGGGCGGCAGGTCAAGCTCATCTATTCAAGCCGGATCGACTACCCTATTATTGATTAACGATTAAGTCGCGGCGCTAGCGCTCGTCTGCATTGCACAAAATGGAAAGTTCGAAACGTTCGCTGCCCGAATTAGTATGTTCTTTTTTTCAAGTCGCTGCTATAACTTATGTTTTTCGTAATATAAAAAAGCAGCTTACAATTTTGGCACACTTAAAGGTATGACCTTATATTAAATGATGATGAATATATAGAATACCTCGTTTTTCATCGTTTTTTAGCAATTCTCGGAAATAGAATCATCACTCACAACTTTGAGGGCGTTGGCATGAGATATGAATACTGAGGCAAAAGACTCCGAATCGTGATAAAGGTCTTGTTCTAAAATTTCACCGTCGAGCTGGAAAAATGACAAAGCAATCGTGGAATTCTCTGTGTTGGGGGCATATTATATATATATATATATATATATATATATATATATATATATATATATAGTAGTAACTGGATTTATATGAGAAGCACAACTTCGTGGTCATTTTAGGTTTATTTAACGAACAATTTCGGTCGGTGACCAAAACTGTTAGTTAAATAAACGTAAGACAACCGCGAAGTTGTGCTTCTCATCTGTATATATATATATATATACTATAATGCCACTGACATATTTCTGAGAGTAATTGTCCGTACTGCTTTCTAAGACGTCACATATATTTGTTTTAATAAGTATTAACGTATGCAGAAATAATACACAAAACTCAGAAGAAGGACGAACATTTTTTTTAATATATTTCGGTTGCGTTGGATTCGTGGCATCAAAATCTGCAATCAATTGCCTAATTTCTACTCTAAAAAATTTTATCCACGTGCTTGGAGCTTCGATACATTAATTCTTGCACTATCACACCGAAGCAGCCGACTTGGTGTGTAGGCAAAGCATCAATAATTTTTATGAAGCACTGTCTCATTTGTATGTCCCAAAAGCTGTATAAAGGATTGATAATTAAAATGACATGTCATTGACACATGCTTGATGACATGCGCATTAACACGCGCGTGCCACTTGACGGCAACTCTGCAGACAAAATACTTTACGGGTATTCTGAAACAATATGCATATTAAACAAACTCACTGCTTTTCACATGACTCCAGTTAGAAGAAACGCTAGCAAAATGCAGTGCATGGAGAAAAATTCGCGCAGTTTAGTAGCAGAGCTGAATCAGTGATATGACGCTGGGCGAGACCAATTACCCGGTTTCTGCTATCGTGCTCGTTCATTTCTTGCTTTTCAATGTGCAATAAGCAAAATATGAATGTTCCTTCAATGCTGCTACCGACAAAAGTTATGTATGAACGGTAATATCTATCGCAACATTCAGTACAGGTTACGTTCACCTTTTTTTATTTAATTTATTTTTTTCCTTGTCGGCTCACCCATTAGAACAAGGAAGCTGAAAGCAAAATTAGGACGCATATCCTGTATGTTCCATGTCAGCTAACACTACTGTGCACGAACACAACGTTTCATTTCTAAGCTGTTCGAAAGCCGCAAGTCTTAACAGGACCGCACTGTGACGAATAGAGGACTATAAAGCCCCCACTATATAAACTTACATAATTGTGTTCCATAACATCACCTTGGTATGTCCTCAGCAGGAACTCCTTGCCTACTAGAAAGCTCTTCTTCAAGTTCAACGTGATGCTTTCGGTTATTTTGATGACCTTACCACCGCCATCATCACGGCTTTCAATCAGAAGTGGATAAACAATGCTATGAGTACGAGGCACTGTAAGAAGTACAAAAAGATGACTGCTGAGCGTTACCAAATATGCTTTATACATGAACAACATAAAAATAGATACAAGGATAATAAATTGGGAATAAGTATTACAAAACGTTCACGTTCGCAGCCTCCCGATGGCCTTTGCTGGTGAATTTTAGTTATCCCTATTGTAAGCGCACTTTTCCTGTGCACTAACAATTTAATAGACGTGTCAGTCAACGCATCCTCGGTAGGCTTTGACCGCCTTTTTCTCTGCATTCCACGTATAATTCTTTTCATTTAGGCCAACTCATATTCCCTGTCTGGTTTACATTCATGTGCAATTCAAGTTCTCTCTCACAATCCGAAGAGATTGCGAGCCAAGTTTTATTCCTAATTATTGTGTCCTCCCTTCTTTCAAAGTATAGCGCCTCAAAGTTTTCGTCCCATGGCTTGTTCTCCACTTGACCTGATATTGCCCACTCGATAGGAACTTGAATATAAATATAATGTATGCTTAATGGAGCTCATTTGTTAATTGCTTGACATGGCGACAAAAATTGCACTTTAGAGGCAGCCACATAGCCCCCGTATCGACCATACAATACCTTTCGAGGAAATGCAGCCCTTCAAGTCACTCTGACTGCCTAGAACAGGTTGCCTTGAAGCAGCGCCAGACTTCCGTTAGTTCTGCTTTTTTTTATTCTACGGGGAGACGCAACCACCTGTGCGAGCGAGGTTACCGCGCCATGCTATAAAGAAGAAATATTCCTGGCATGTTATCACCTTTTTTATGATACCCATTCAAAGATGAATTGTCGCAAAGAAATCGGAAGAACGTCAGTTCAATTATAGGGAACTAGTCGCACACAGTCAAGTCAATCTATCACCAGTCGTCCTTGGCTTGAGAATAGTGTAGTTGTGCTTCATGGTGCCATCTGGCTTGCGGGTCGCCACGCTGCGGTTTACAGCAGCCAGAACCTCACCCGCGAATTTTTGGAGACCATTTCAAAGGGTTGTTACTTTTGAGATGGTTGACCTGACGTCAGTGAGTGGCAGAAATGGCGCATGAAGACCTTTAGCCCTCCTGTACAATGCCTAATAGAGTGTCATACATTGTAACTTTTAACAGCTCCTAAAGTGTTGCCGCAACATAAAGCAAAAAAAAAATCCGCCTCCATTCCACTCTGTGTAAGTAGGTACAGCAAGCTGGCGTGGACGTTAGACAAGTACCACCTCCCAAAGTGACGTCATGACGACGCTAAACACGCACATCCACCACATGTGACGTAACTCAAGCGCGCACGCATGTGTGCGGAAGCACAGCCCACATCCTCACTCTTCTGGGCCGTCCGCCAAGCGCAAGTATCTTATTGAAGTAAATGGTGTTTAAAAGTAAATTACATCAGAAAATACGCAAAGTACGACTGACACGTAAGCTGTGGACAAGATAGCTTCGGATTGTTATTTGAATATACGAGAAAGCTTAAATCTTTTACGTGGATACTGACAGACAAAGACATTTGTCCAGCTGCCAAACGTTTGAGGTCTGTCTGAGTGGACGCGGCCGCTAGTTGGCGGTAGCGTTAGCGCAGCATACATCCTCATTCTTGTAGACCCTCCGCCTTGCGCAAGTGCGTTATTGCAGTTGTTGGGAGCTAGGTTTAGCGGAGGCAAGTAATACACGTTTTGACAGCTTGAGAGTGGATAGTCGACTAACTTTTATTGAAATGTAAAAACAGGCTGGTCGATTTGCCGTGGAGGCGTCTTAGTCGGGGGAGCGGCCTCGATACCAAGAAAAAGGAAGCGGTCATGACCCCCAAGGCGAAGAAAACCGGCTTTCTGAGAAGCGGGGAGAAATAAGGGATGGACAGTCGCTACAAAGTAATTGAATTTCTCAGAGCAAAATACGTGGAAAAATTCGCGAGAACATATCTCTTGCATGCAGACAGGATAGCATCGAATTGTAATTCGAATATGCCAGAAAGAGTAATTCTGCTCCGCGGAAACTCAAACACAAAGCCTTCCAGCTGCCGTTTGTGTTTAGGCCCTCCGCGTGGCACAAATGCGTTATTGAACTAATTGAATTCCTTAAAGTAAAATGTAGTAGAAGCTCGTAAAGTATGACTGAGACACTACCTACAGACATGAAAGCATTGGATTGTAATTCGAATGTACGAAAAAACGTAATTCTGTTACGGGGAAACTCAAACACAAATCTCTTTTCCAGCTACAGTTTTTTTTTTTTTTTTGAGTGAGCATGCCACGATATATCCCGACCAACTAGAGGCTAATTTCTTTGATGTAAAAAATTCGTCCGCATATCTAGAGCACTGCACGGGCTCGGGCTTACCCGAAAGCCAGGGCGCGGCCCGGCCCACGCTGGCTTCTACAAATTTCTCTACGCATCTAACACAGCCATTTGGGCCCGCCATTCACCTAATTAACATTCTGAACAGGCTGCCGAAACACACATCTTTTAAATCTAGACCGGGTGAAAAGAGAAGCATTAGGTTGGAGCCAATATTTTGGAAAAGAAGCTTCCCTTGTTCCAGCACAATGGATAACTTTATGTCCGAGTACCTTGCAGTATACTCGAGGAGCTCGAGTATACATTTAGTGTGAAGACAGGACCAAAATGAACAATCATAACTCACGTTGCTGAGTTTTCTCTCAGGCAAGTCACTGCTTTTCACTTGAGAACCATAAATGCCTGTTTTCCTGCAGATGGCGTCTCGATAATTATTTAGCCAAATATAGTAGTTATATGGTAAATGGCTTTGGATAAACTGATGGAGGTTTTAAAACAAACTTACAGGAGCTGCCATTGATGTCGTACACGGCACAGAACCAGCAAACTAGTAAATATAACGGTAACGCATCAGGCATAGTAGTCTATAGGAATGGTTCGTATATGCTTGCAGATATTTAAGCAAAACGTTGAGTCTAGATGTAAGGTACTGAAATACTGCAGTCTTAAAAGCAGCAGTAGAAACGTTATTTCATGAAAGCAAGTAATGGAAGGCCGTTAAGAAACATTGTCTGCTGATCTCTTTTTGAAAAGGTCCTGTTTGAATACGTGATTATACTTTTTTGATAAAAAATTTTAAGTTACGACTGCGTCATCAGTTAAATTTTGGCTCATTCGGGAATAAGAGGCGGGACGTCATTTCGCACTTTGCGTCGAACTTTGCATTTCCTCTTCTTCAGACTTGGGCACCATTTCACATACTCGGGAATGATAGTTCAGATCCCATAATGTCACGGGGAAATCTCTGAAATTTGCCACGAAAAGGGCCCAAAATAACTGGCAGTCAGAAAAAATGCACTTTTTGAACAATTTTCGATTCCCAGCAGCCATTGACCTTGGGTTACACCTAATAAATGCATAAAAGGGCAGTTTGTTCACGTCATGTGCGACTTTTTATATTAACGCCGTCTCATTTATTATGGTGGGCGTAAAATCCATCTCTTACATGCCGTCATTTGCTTGGCCGCTTCCTTCGTCATGCTGAATAGAAGGACTCTAGAAAATGAAACGTCACTGTGCTCCGCCCATCTTTCATTGGCCGTCTAGGTCGCGGCACAGGTCAGCTTGTATTCTGACCGAGCAACCAACAAAAAAATATACAAGCTTTCTCGAATTTTCTGCGATTGTTTCCCAAACCTTACTAAATTTTCATTTTCCTTGTTTGTTTTGGGGTGTCCTTGAATTCGTTTGTGATAATTCATTCCCACAGTGAACGTACTTAACACTGATCTCAGTGAATTCGGTCCTCTCTCGTAGGCGCAGCCAAAGAGAACAAACTAGGGACGGCTTCTAATTTACTTGAAATGCCAAATGTCACTATTAATACTTTTTGATCAGCACAATTATACATAATAAAGCCGGTTGACACTTAGGGTAGAATAGGTGATATTTATAATTCCAGAGGTATATAAAAAGGGCAGCTGCCTACTGAAGCAACTGAGTTTTAAAGTAGATTCTAAAATGACGACCGAAGCAAGAACAGCCGCGGCCAGAACTAACGAAGCACGTTCTTTATTCTCATACATGCCAGGCATTGTTAATTTTTTTTGCTAGCTATGGACGTCATGGAAACCCTAAGGTCAGTTTTCTGTCAAACACGATGACCGACGCATAAAAGAGCAAGTGCAATAGCCGATGCCAGTATTTCAAGTACGATAGTTTATGACGCATGCAGCTACGTGTGTCTGCCTCGCGCAGTAACAGAAAATGAAAATCATGCCATTGAGGACACGGATAATGCTAAAGAAAATGTTAGTTTTCAGTTTCATAGTGTTTACGATATGCGCCGTTCGAGGCTGCCATTTTCTGTAGCCACGTGAATAATGATGGACTTTTGTATCTTACATAAAAACTGGGCAAGAAATCGAAGAGACACCATGAACCCGATCTGAAGCCTCGCCATGAGGATCTTTCTCCGTAATACGGTGGAGAGGATATTTAAGAATTTCAATCGTCTCATCTGCCCAAGTTTAGGTAGCACACAAGAGTATTGAGTCTGTGGGTGTTTGGGAAGTTTTGGTGCTCGAGATATTTTAACGGAGAGTGTTCCGGACATGCGTTTTCCTTTATATGGTCCCGTGTGTAGTGTGCCTGTGTATGGGTCACATGAAGAAAATGAGTGAAGCTGCCACTGTTAATTTGTATCATGAACCCACTCCAGCGATAGGCCTACTAAAGAGCTCAAGAATCTCATAATATAACGAAATAAAAGAAAACGTTCAAATATTACCTTTCGAGAACACTTTAAAAGTTAAAATTTTTGGGTAGCCATATAGATTATCTGTCCAGCAATGGATTGATGAAACACAGCTCAGATTAGGCATTTTATCAGTGTATCGTAATTGTTTCATGATATCTTTCGTTTCATATCATACGGCTTTTTATCCCAGCCCAGGGAATCTTCTTTTTCAGCAAAAAACCGAAAATATTCAGATGCACACGACATAGTTGATTACGCGGGTTGGCTGGATAAAAATCAATTATAACTCCAACTTCTTCATTTCACAGGCAACTAATTAAACCAACTTCTTCAAAATAATCAGGAACTAAAATACCGTATTCAGACTCTCGGGTTTTATGTGTCAAACCACGAACTGATCAGAAGGCATGCTGTAGTAGCGACCCTGGTTTACATTAGGGTATTTGAGATTATTCATCGCGTACCAAAATCTAGGTGCAGGACGGTTTTATCATTTTGCCTTCACATCCTTGTGGCTTCCGTGGCCAGAACTGAACCCATGACTTCGGGCTCAGCAGCGCAATGGCATAGCCACTGGGCTACAGCGGCATGTTAAAAACATTATGGGGTTTCACGTGCCAAAACCACCATTTGATTATGAGGCACGCCGTAGTGGTACTCCGGCTTAATCTGGACCACCTGGGGCACTTTAACGTGCACGTAACTCTAAGTAAACGAGTGTTTTCTGCATCTCGCTCCCATCGAAATGTGGCCACCGTGACCGTGATTCGATTACGGGACCTTGTGCTCAGCAGCCCAACACCATAAACACTGAGGAACCACGGCGGGTGCAGCGGCATGTGTTTTGAACACAGAGTAAAACTAGAATATTTGAATTATAGAGGGTGTGATTACTGCGGCCGTTAAATTCTTGTGCTTTACACTGTAGCAAAACATCTTATGACTGCTCCTTCAGTCCACACGTGTCTTTTTTGTAGCCGTGCGTTGCGCTGTTTGACTTTTTTTTCTTGGTGTGTTGTTGGAGGTGCAGGCCATTGATTAATCAGTGTAGGGCATTTTTTTTTGTAATCGCAATCGGCACTCTGTTTGCACTTCTTGTCGGGCGATCTTGTGGTCAAAGAAACAAGACTAAACCAAACATATAACTTGTGTGATGTCGGAATACATATATAAGCAGTTTCAGAAGTGTTAACGTCTGTGAACATGAAATGCACCACGCTCAAACCCGATGCACCATTTCACGCATCTAACAGAAGACAGGCTTGCGTTCGGTGATGTTTCATTACTTCAAGTCCGAGGAACACACAATAAATTTTACCACTGAAATTGGACATAAGTAGACACTCGGTCAATATCACAATTGTCTGTTTATTTTGAAGCACCGCAAAACAAGTAACTGTTTTCAACTGTGGCCGAGACTAAGCAAATGTTTAAGGTTGTCTTGATAACAACACACAATTGAAAGTGCGACAAAAAAAGTGGGCAGCTTGCACTAGAGGTGCAACGCTGGAGTAAACAGCGCAGCTGGTGATCGACCTATCTTCTTCCAGGTTAAATTTAATAGCCTTGGCGTGTTTAGCAGCAGCGGCTTCGGCGCGATGCTCCGGATTAGCACGAAATCGCTGCATTCGTTCTCGGCTGGCGGCACGACGAGCTCCCAGCTGAGCGGCTTCTTCTTCGGGAGTCTTGTACTTCGGCCGTCCCATGTTACATTTACTCACTCCAAAGTCCACGAGAGTTGGGCGTGTCGCCGTCGTGGCGACATGATCTTTATAATCCGTGTGACGTCATGGTCAAGCTCCCCAAGGTGTTTTCATGACTAAGCGAAGCAAGAATTGCAGCGCGAAGCAATGGCGTAGATGGGCGAAGTTGGGTAAGTGATTGCTAGGCGACCGTATTGACGGAGCGGGTCTGCTGGACCGCGGTGTCGGCATTGGAACGCGGTGTCGGTGTTGCAAGCTGCACTATGCAACGAGCAGTGACGCCATCGCTGGGGCGGCGGCGGAGGAGCGTTGCCGGAGCTAAGAGAAGCGAGGCGCAGCTTCGACTCTGCGCCGTCGCTTGGCTTAGGCTTCCTCAGTTCTCTGTGCGGGATCAGCTCGACGCCGGCGATTGTAGTCTTGTTTGGCCAAGCGGCGTCATTCCCGGAAAGCGGCCTTTTCCTCGGTCTCCCCATAACTGCTACTATAGCACCCGTACCCTACAACCCCGCCATCACACCTGCTACACTCTAAAAAAAAAGGGAGTGAGAATGGAGCAACGGGCTCTGTTCCTCCTTCAGGCCAGCGAGTTCCTCCTTCGAGCAAGGTTCACGCGCTGCGCCCTCTTGCGGCAATCGTAAATGGAGGAACTTTCCTCCCTTAGCGCGAGCACCCCGAGACCTGAAAATGAGTTGCGCCGTGATCCCGTGTAGCGCATTGCGATTTCATCGGCTGCGACTGATCGGTTCCATCTCTACGAACACCATGGGCGATCACTTCACCCACTGACTGTGTTTGAGTGCCTTCAATGTGCTGCTTGGATACTTCATCGCGCAACGATGCGCATGCGATATCATGAACGTCGGTGGAGGAAGGTTGATCGCAAAACAGGCAAGTTATTTTATTCTCGATCATTGGTATGCGCATACGAATTGCTCTCAGCAATAGGCTATATACATTTTACTGCACCGAGATGCAAGCAAGACCTTAAAATGTATTGGTAATCTAGATCTTCTTGCTCATGTAGGGGATAATGCTTAAGGATATTTTTTTTCTTTATTCTCGCGGTACATGCGGCTGTCGTGCGATTATTATTAGTGCGAAAGTGCCTATTAAGTTGCGTTAACAAAAACAAATATGTGTAAACGCGTACGTGTAATGAAAGCGGTGCAGAAAGTGACCGATAGTATCCCGAAATCGATCGCCACTGAAATTTATAGCCGCAGCGGCTATGGTGCTTTATTTCCTTATGGTCGCGGCTTCGACTCCGGTTCCTGTGGCCGATTGCGGTGGGGGCGGAATTTGAAAGCAACTGTAGTCTCTTGTCAAGTTTTTATGCAAATTGTAACATATTATTCTACAGCTATTTAACTATATGTTGTTTACGTGGTTCAAAGCAAAGGCCAAGTGATCCGATTGGTTTTTCATGCACCATGCTACATCATATTCGGTTTGAAAAAAACTTTGTCCACTTTTTTCAGTGTCATGCGTTACTGCATTTGAGAATGACATTTTCACAATTCAATTTTTTATTCCTTTTAGAATACATGACTAACTGGAACAAGCACTGGACCTTTATATGTACATCATCGAAGTGGAAGTTCAGCACATCAAAAGACGCGACTTAATTGCTTCTATAACCTGCATGGCTTCTGAAAATAAATACAGACGCCAGAGCCAACCATAATTGACACAATTGCCGATTTTGTTGTGTTTGCTGCTTTGTTGTGATATCTTGCAATAATTAATTGTTTCATGAATTTCCATCAATGTTGTTGAATGCCACCAATCTTGACTGCTTAAAAATTACCGAGATTGCTGGCAAAGGTGTGTGATAATAAAGCAATTTTGCCTTGCTGTAATAAAGTGTGCATTTATTTACTCTTGCCTCCGTCACTATCTTAATTTAAAATTGCTTTCAAACGAAAGCAAACTTAACGTGTTGTCAGCCAAACTGGCAAGCTTTACGGGTGAGATGTTGCATGTTCAGAGGTCACGAGCATTAGGTGTTATGCATCAAAAATGCTTTCGAAGCGTTGTTGTCCTGAATTAGTTTTTAGCTACTCCTTCATGAAATCCCTCTTTCCCACTAGTCCACATAATTATCAGCCTTACTTTGCCGTGCCAGTCCTTAAAAGCCTATACATAGTTGTGTTATACATCTACTGCTTGTAATAAATTATCAACACGCCTAAATTGCCATTTAAGAGTCTGTCACCTTTTACTAGCTAATAACAATATAAATCTGCACAACTCAAAAGTACTGCCAACCAATGATTTTTAAAGAATCGCACTACAATGATTAAAAACGAAAGTAATGTAATTAACATATAACAAAAGTAACAACAAATATACTATGATGAACAAAAGCACACTACCTGAGCAAGAAACTGTTTTAAGACTCTGTGGAAGAAATAAGCAGGTGTGTGCCATAGTTTCAATAAGGCATCACAATAGTCTGATCAAATACATTATGGTTCTTCCAGAAGCAAAAAAACAAAAAAGTACACTTCTACAACATTGTATGCAAAGCCAACTAGTAATACGTACAGTGGCACAGTTGATGTCTGCAAATCAATACATAGCAATTCTTTATTGTAACTTGCCTTACAAATAAAATCGACCGTGGTGACTATTATCCATCTGTAACACTCGAAGATGCAGGCAATATGGCACATAAATAGAAAGCATGCGGCACCAAAAGGAGCCATGACAAACCACAGCCTTCAACAACGCACAACATGCATTTCTATGCGTTCCACCTCGTCAACCCGTGTTCAATGTCACCAGCAGCCATAAGAAAAGATGGGTTTCGGCATGTGTGCATCAAAGCTTTGTTCAGAAGTTATATCTTGACAAATAAGCAAAACAGGGGCGAAATAGCCATTTTTTCAATGTGCAGAAACGATGCGAAAGCCAGCCATTGAGCATCCTGAAGGGAAGGTGCCTGTGACATATAAATGCCAACAGAAGTATATGCCGTTAGGATCCGCTTTTAAGTGCCTTTTTGTGCCTACATGAAAGTGAACTTTGAAGAGGGCTGGTTTCTCAGTGGCTTTGGGATGCCTGAATGCCAAGTACACCATGCAATGAGGGTTGCCTTCAGGAATGTACTCTGCATATATTTGGGGAAGCAGCCGAAAGAGGCACCATTTTTGGCTTGCTGATCCCCTAAGGCTGGCTTTGCCACTACGAAATGCGTCCCTAATGGCAGGAGGTATGGCCTTTTTGTCATGAAAGCCATACTTGAAGGACAATTTTTTTCCAAGGTCCTGCTTGCGGATCACTCCGTCAGCAACTAAACCTTCCAAAACGTGAGGAAGAACACAGTCAATACCCCCTTCAAGTATGTCATGCATGGCATCAGGAGGTAATTGTTCAGTGACATCAAACTTTTCAAGGCCTTGCAATGGCGATACATTTGTAATGCTGTACAAGGGCCCATTTATAGCTGGGTCAAGTGTGAATGCTTTAAGGTGGCTCTTGTGTGCTGCACTTGTCCTCTCGATATAGTCATCCAAATTATGCAGCATCCGCAATTGTCTGTGCTGAGCTAAGCAGTAATGGCAGACTGTGCCGCTGCTAAAGCAGCACTGGAGACCTGCCAAGAGGTGCATTGAGAGGTTATCTCCAGAGAAGGCCACAGTCACAACATAAAAGTGCAGACTGCCAGTGCCCCCTCCATTCTTTTATATTAAATTTAGGTCCTGCACGAGTGGCAGTAGCACTTAGGCCAGGCCATGCCGTAGCATGACACGGTACTCCACAACTAGAAGCAAGTGAATGGCACTGAGTTCTGACCGATGCCGAGGATGCAGATTCAAAATAGAAAAGTTAACTAGTAAAATTTTGTGCCGTCCAGCAGCACCACCTAGAGGGTTTACAAGCTCCATCTCATCAGTGTACAAAAGCAGAAATACAGTGCTATGACTGGCATCCTGTGCAAGCTGACGGTACTGATTGAATGCATTGCCATCAGCAAAGTCATAGAGCACATCTTGCAATTTTGACACAGACTGTGAAATGCATTCTAGCAAGTCCTCGCATTTCAGGAAATTTGTTGACAGTTTAGAGATAGAAATATAACATGTAAAGTCTTTGTAACTTCCAGTCTGCAGTGGCATCTGAGTAGCTTCAGTGTAAATAAAGTGCTCCGAAATGTATTTTTTTTCTCATGTGAGTACTTGTCAAGTCGGAAAATATATTGACAACAATATCCGCAGCATTCAGTTGGCATGCCAGGTTTTCTATTGTGCACGGTGCCACATTTTTTCCTCTAGGAGCTTTGCAGTTTTTTTGAACATCCCTTCTATGACATCATGAATGAGGGCTTTCACAAGGGTGAAAATTTCATCTGTGGTACTCAACGGTAGCTGCAACTTTTCCATGATTCTGATGTAGAACATAGCTATCTGCTTCCCTGATTGTCGCAATGAAGTCAAAGTTCGAAGCAGTGTCATCACTGTTTGTATCTGATGAAGTTGAGGCATCAGTAACGATGCATTTTCTCCAGTTGCTTCACCACAGCCAAAGTCAGGTGTATGCTCATCGGCGCTAATGCCAGCGGCCTTTGTGTGAAAGCGATACACGTGCTTCTTGTAGGTGAAGTAACGGCGAAACGATGCCGCGCAATTCTCTATTCCACATAATACGCAGAAATACGGCTAACAACTGAGGACGTCTTCTGAAACGTTCCACTTCAGTGATATTTCGCGTCTCGCCTTCAGGCACTGAGGACGTGACGGCCGCATTTAAGCGGAAAGTAAAAACGCTTGTATAGTGCATTGGATGCACGTTTAAGAACCTCGAAAATACATTATAGAATTTCTTTCTATGCTAAACTATAATGTACGATATAGATTGTTCAATGGCTCTTATTGTCTCAACATCTATACGCATGTATGCTGGGACAGTGCCTCCTTTATTTTTAGAAAAATAGAGGAGGCGCTGGCTGGGAGTGACATCGTCGACGCAGCACCGGCAACTAGGAGAGTGCTTTTCAACTGGGTCGTACCATTCGAAAGGTAAGTAATCGTGCTTGCTAACTACACTCGCATTGTGCGTGCTCCTCGTGTGTGCACAGAGTGCGTGAGCGTAGGAAATGGTACTCCCACGACAACAGTAATACCTCTGCTGATGCTTGCTGAGTGCCGGTTGGCAGAATTTAGTTATGCAAGTTTGTTGCCTCAATGCAACATTGAAAATCTGATAAGCGTCTTCTTCCGATGAGAAATATTACGTTCGGAAATAATCGTGATCATGTGCGCCTGTGCGTGAGCTCCCCCTTTTCTGCTGAAGTTGCATAATAGCGACCCATGTGCTCTTTCACCGATTCTTACTGCAATCCCGTTTCCTCGCTTATAAATGCTTCGACGTCGTAAATAATCTCTGCTTATGAGGTTTTCGGTTTACGAGCAGTTTATGAGAAAAAAATCACAGCTTGCTACTAGTACAGCTTACTTTTTAAGACAAGGCGTGTTGACATAACTTATACGCAAGTAAACATGACGGGAAAGTTGCTTATGAAAGAAAAAAGAAATTAATTGTTATGTAAAGAAACATTTGTTTGTGATGTGGTGCTCCTGCGTGTGTTGAAAATTTTACTGAGATGAAGGGGCCCTATTATCATGTGCACTGTTGCCACCCTGCACTAGCGCAAACATTGTTTTCGTGACTATTTTTAGGTGCTCCTCGCATGTATTCACCATTGTGACAGCTTTAATGGGCTACTGCTATAAGTCAACACATAACAGAGGGGACTCCTTGGCTATGGCCGCCATGGTGCAACGTGTAATCTGGATGGTCGAGTCAGGTATATATGAAGTGTACGTGTTCCAAATAGTAGGATCACAGTATCATTCGTTGATAAGTTAGTCGACGTATTACTCAACACAGCTTACTAAACTGACTAAATATTTATGCAACTTGCTGCTTCTTTGTGTTCATAGCTGTTTTGCACACATTATCACGTAGAAAACTAGACCCAAGATGTTGTGATGAGTATTTTTTTTTTCAACAATCGCTTGGCTGCTATTAACATTTCATTTTTGCTAAGTACACGGTGTGTTCATTACTTTTTATTTTGGTTTCATTGTTCTGGAACTGTGTTTCATGCTGTAGCTTTTATTTCCGATTTTCATCTGTTTATGCTACACGCTCGTGCAGTATCTGCGTATGTAAAGAATTCAAAGTGTAGTGGGCCAAATTTGTCACAGGTCTAAGCACATGGCGTGCTTAGCATTGTTTAACATTTACAATTATTTGTCTTGTTCCCAGAATAAATGCCACTGGCAATGTACATTCGACGAGTTTGGAACTTCTTGAAATGATACATGAAGGCCAGTATTCACTGTGCGTAGCTACTACACCAGTGAGGTGTTTTCTAATAAGCTTGCTATTTTATTTTATATTCATGGCAAGCTATTCCGATGCATGCAAGTAGGCATTGTAGCAGTTGCGAGTCTGTCCAGTTACATTGTTTTTCACTTTACGTCAATACAGCATAGACCGCAGAGTTAGCTGGTAAATAGTTCAGTGTATTGATACTGTCTCATTAAAGAAACACACTACTTCGCACATAGTGCTTAAATGTCTGCTTGCTCTTATGGCATTTGCTGGTTATTGCCCCCCCCCCCCCCAATGTTGCTCATCAAATGCATTTGATTTCAACATGACCACACAGAACATTCTGATTGACACTAGTGTAATTTTAATAGTGATAATCAACCAGCCAAGGCTTAATTCTACAGCTCTCAAGAATTATTTCTAATACTTTGGGTTCCTTTCCATGTGTTCTGTTCATCCTGTGTTTCATCAGCACAGTGGGCAGTCCTTTAAATTATTCATTCTACTTGGCGCTGTTCAGGTAGAAAATGTTAACCAGCAAGTCCAAATTATAATGCTATCCGTAAGACTTCTATTACTGGGTGGATGAATTCAAAGTGCTATATGTAATTGTAAAAGTATTTTTGACAAAAATACCGGTGTCTAGAACAAGCACCATATGCACTGCAACTCTTATAGTGTTAGGTTGGGTAGGCAAGTACCTATGCTAAGTATACTTGTGCATATACTTTCTACATATTAGCTAGTGTTTTAGCTACATGAAAGAGCGTATGTTGTGACTGCTGAAGTCAAATTTATGATTGATGTGCCTGCCTGTTTTTGTTGTGCACTTACTGCTGTGGTGTCTTAAGCATTGTAGCCATGTGACAACTGAAGTATTGCAACAATGTGTAAGCTAGCTTGCACCTACTATTGCTACAGTATTCCAACAGATACCTATCACCATATTTGTGCATTTTCTGAGAACCAGCTGTGTTGGCTATGTGCAATTTGTAGAATCCTTATGAGTTTGCCGGTCAGTTCACGTAACTTTTGATGACATAATTTACAGAGAGGGAAGGGTAACCGTACAACATGAATGCTGTTAAAAGGGACTTTTTATTTTGATGGAAGGATTCAAAATAACAATAAAACTGGATGTGTGCTTATATCTTGCGCAAGTCCTACAAGAGGGAAGGCGGAAGTTGTAATACAAAGGCATAAAATCACGATAAACAGTATTTGCATTAAAAAAGGTGGATAAGCACAGACTAATTTCGTGCCCTTGTCATCAAGAAAGGGTGCTTTTTCATGCATTGATAACGGGGCTGGCTCACATGTCTCATTTGTGTGGTATGCCTCACTGATTTATCTTGGCACTCTTTCCCCGTTTGTGAAAACCGATGAACAATCTTAATCCGGCCTCAAGCCCTATCATGACAATGCACGGCCATGTCGAGTGAGCATACTGGCCTTTCGAGTGAAATGTGATGATTTATTTGGCACGTATTTAGATAACAGCCAGTCTGTCCTGTATACATTTGACCACCTGTGAAAGGAATACAGCACACTGCCACGCACACTAGACAAATTTGGTGGTATCCTTAACCAAGCAAACCTCGCTTGCCTGCTCCCCTTTCTCAATTCACTTGTGGACTGTTGTGCATAGCAGCCCACAGGTGAAGTGAGAAAGGCACCCAGGCAAGCGAGGCTTGCTTAGTTAGAGATACCACCAAATTTGTCTTGTGTCCGTCAGTGCTAGTGTGGTCTATTCCTTTGATCATCTGTATATTTGGTCGAATGTACATGGGGCAGACTGGCCGGCTGGTGCCTCAACATGCATCCAGGAGAACACGTTAATCATCACATTTCACTCGAAAGGCCAGTATGCTCACTCGACATGGCCGTGCATTGTCATGATAGGGCTTGAGGCCGGATTAAGATTGTTCATCGGTTTTCACAAACGGGGAAAGAGTGCCAAGATAAATCAGTGAGGCATACCACACAAATGAGACATGTGAGCCAGCCCCGTTATCAATGCATGAAAAAGCACCCTTTCTTGATGACAAGGGCACGAAATTAGTCTGTGCTTATCCACCTTTTTTAATGCAAATACTGTTTATCGTGATTTTATGCCTTTGTATTACAACTTCCGCCTTCCCTCTTGTAGGACTTGCGCAAGATATAAGCACACATCCAGTTTTATTGTTATTTTGAATCCTTCCATCAAAATAAAAAGTCCCTTTTTAACAGCATTCATGTTGTACTGTTACCCTTCCCTCTCTGTAAATTATGTCATCAAAAGTTACGTGAACTGACCGGCAAACTCATAAGGATTCTACAAATTGCACATAGCCAACACAGCTGGTTCTCAGAAAATGCACAAATATGGTGATAGGTATCTGTTGGAATACTGTAGCAATAGTAGGTGCAAGCTAGCTTACACATTGTTGCAATACTTCAGTTGTCACATGGCTACAATGCTTAAGACACCACAGCAGTAAGTGCACAACAAAACAGGCAGGCACATCAATCATAAATTTGACTTCAGCAGTCACAACATGCTCTTTCATGTAGCTAAAACACTAGCTAATATGTAGAAAGTATATGCACAAGTATACTTGGCATAGGTACTTGCCTACCCAACCTAACACTATAAGAGTTGCAGTGCATATGGTGCTTGTTCTAGACACCGGTATTTTTGTCAAAAATACTTTTACAATTACATATAGCACTTGTATTCATCCACCCAGTAATAGAAGTCTTACCGATAGCATTATAATTTGGACTTGCTGGTTAACATTTTCTCCTGAACAGCGCCAAGTAGAATGAATAATTTTAAAGGACTGCCCACTGTGCTGATGAAACACAGGATGAAACAGAACACATGGAAAGGAACCCAAAGTATTAGAAATAATTCTTGAGAGCTGTAGAATTAAGCCTTGGCTGGTTGATTATCACTATTAAAATACACTAGTGTCAATCAGAATGTTCTGTGTGGTCATGTTGAAATCAAATGCATTTGATGAGCAACATTGGGGGGGGGGGGGAAATAACCAGCAAATGCCATAAGAGCAAGCAGACATTTAAGCACTATGTGCGAAGTAGTGTGTTTCTTTAATGAGACAGTATCAATACACTGAACTATTTACCAGCACTCTGCGGTCTATGCTGTATTGACGTAAAGTGAAAAACAATGTAACGGACAGACTCGCAATTGCTACAATGCCTACTTGCATGCATCGGAATAGCTTGCCATGAATATAAAATAAAATAGCAAGCTTATTAGAAAACCACCTCACTGGTGTGTAGTAGCTACGCACAGTGAATACTGGCCTTCATGTATCCTTTCAAGTTCCAAGCTCGTCGAATGTACATTTGCCAGTGGCATTATTCTGGGAACAAGACAAATAATTGTAAATGTTAAACAATGCTAAGCACGCCGTGTGCTTAGACCTGTGACAAATTTGGCCCACTACACTTTGAATTCTCACATACGCAGATACTGCACGAGCGTGTAGCATAAACAGATGAAAATCGGAAATAAAGCTACAGCATGAAAAAGTTTCAGAACAATGAAACCAAAATAAAAAGTAATGAAAACACCGTGTACTTAGCAAAAAATGTAATGTTAATCGCAGACAAGTGATTGTTGAAAGAAAAAATACTCATCACAACATGTTGGGTCTAGTTTTCTTATAGAACATGATAATGTGCGCAAAACAGCTATGAACACAAATAAGCAGCAAGTTGCATAAATATTAGTCAATTTAGTAAGCTGAGTGAGTAATATGTCGACTAACTTATCGACGAATGATACGGATATTTGGAACACGTACACTTCATACATACCTGACTCGACCATCCAGATACACGTTGCACCACGGCAGCCATAGCCAAGGAGTCCCCTCCGTATGTGGTCACAGCTCGCCACTATAAAATAGTTGGGTTAACTTATAGCAGTAGCCCATTAAAGCTGTACATGGTGAACACATGCGAGGCAGCACTAAAAATAGTCATGAAAACAATGTTTGCACTAGTG
>NW_023606354.1:0-80001 GCF_013339745.2 Dermacentor silvarum
AGCGAAAGCGATGCAATTATTCAACGCCGTGACTTCCGCAGCATCTTCCACGTGACCTTTTGTGTGCGTGCGTGCGTGCGTGCGTGCGTGCGTGCGTGCGTGCGTGCGTGCGTGCGTGCGTGTGTGTGTGTGTGTGTGTGTGTGTGTGTGTGTGTGTGTGTGTGTGTGTGTGTGTGTGTGTGTGTGTGTGTGTGTGTGTGTGTGTGTGTGTGTGTGTGTGTGTGTGTGTGTGTGGTGTGTGTGTGTGTGTGTGTGTGTGTGTGTGTGTGTGTGTGTGTGTGTGTGTGTGTGTGTGTGTGTGTGTGTGTGTGTGTGTGTGTGTGTGTGTGTGTGTGTGTGTGTGTGTGTGTGTGTGTGTGTGTGTGTGTGTGTGGCGCCGTCAAAAATTTCCGCTGTGCATAGGCGTAGCGTAAAAACTTATTTCTGAACGAAAGAAGCACATTGTTCCTAAGTACCCTACCTCCGTTGTGTTTTTCTTTAGCTGCCTAATTTGCCCTGGCGTTCAATCCTTTCACGATGTTGTCTTAACATAACCAGAGTACTGAGAATGAGAGTTTCCGCGTGAGGCCTTTTACTTTTATCATATCGATTTCTGATGGAACAGTGATCGGCATTTGCGAAAGGCTTTTGCTGCTACTCACATTCTTCTGTGGAGAATCGCCGAGTGCATGCGTGTGTGCAGGGTAGATTGGATGCTATGCTTTATATGCTGCGGCTGATGAAATTGCGAGCGAAGTATTAAAATGAAGTTTCCTTGGGCGTGACTTGTGTATTTCTTTATCGAAGTACAGTGATTTTTTCGGGACTGAACAATATGGTAAAAATCCCCTACAAAACCACCTATGTAGAATACGCGTTAACAAGGAATTAAGGCGCGTGCACCGTACACAATAGGTGTTACGTGCACTGCCTATCAATCACGGTGTAAGGTTAAGGTCGACTTGGTTGCAGCTGGTTCGGCGCCGTTGTAGAGGGCGCTGCGGTATGCGGTCCCAGCCTCGGCGGCAAGGCGCGTGCTGCCGCTGCTTCGTCTTCCTGCTTGCATGTGCGGTTGCGCTGTTTTGAAGGCACGATTTTTGTTCGCGTTCGTTTCATGAGCTTGTGCTTGGGTATTGTCGCCACGGGCCCTCGACGAAGGTGGCAGCGGCCTTCTGAGGGGCGTTTGAAATGGCTAGAAAGTGCTTCGTTCCGAACTGCAATTCTGGATACCTGACTTGTGCGGAGCGTGTGCCTTTATTCAAAGTGCCGTCCGACAGCGGTCGTCTAGAGCAGTGGCGCCGTGCAAATCTGAGGGCAGACCGAACTGCAACGCCTACCGACCATGTCTGCACCAGCCATTTTTGAGAGGATACGATATCGATGGCATATTACGCGGAGCGCTCGATAAAAGGATTCCCACCTTATTTCCAAACTGTCCAAAGAACCTCACACTGTCAAATAAACCTCGAAGAGAGAACCTCCTGTGTGCCAGAGTGGTTCGTGCAAATTTTGCTGCATGTACAAGATGGGTGGTTTACTATCATGGACCACGATTGGAAAATATGTAAATGTCACGTAGCTGGACAGAACCAAGGTATTTTGTGTCTGCCGTCGCTTGGAGATACTCAGATTATTATTTTTTATTCCGCTTAATTACATAATTATTTTCATAATTGATTCATCAACTTTTTTAATGCTATAATTGGATAAAAAGTGTGAACGAGAGAATTGTACAGCAGCATGGAACACACCCAATATAACTTTCTGTTGCTCAATACGTGATACATAAAAGTGTTTTCCCAGCGTGAACGAAACCCGCGAATACAGCAATAAATTGCCGCGCGACAGGCCGCTCGAGGCACTTTGTGTGTATTCGTGAGCTTCTTTCATGCTCGGAAAAACACTTCTACGTAGCGCGTATTCAGCAATAGAAAGCTGTATCGGGAGTCTTTCATGTTGCTCTACAATTTTCTCATTAACACATTTAATCTAATTATAATAATTGAGAAGTTGATCAATAAATAGTGCTGATTATCTAATTAGGCGGAATGTAAAAAATAACAGTATCTCCAAGGGACGGCAACAACATTATTATGGTTCTGTCCAGCTACGTGACATTTGCATATTTTGAAATATTTGTGCCCCCTGTAAAATACTGCTGTTTTCTGTGCAGATGTGTGCCTGATTTTCAAATTTGTTCCATCCTGGCTACTGAATTTTTTTTACAATGCGCGTGCGGTGTATATTACACGCTTGCATGTTTTTATACCTCATTTTTCCATTGTGGGAGTGTATGAGACCGCAAGCTTCTGGTATGGTTATCACCTATTGAAATTATCGAGCTGTTTCATGCACAAGTTTTTTTTGTATTGTGTCTATGCTAAAAAAAAGGTCTATGGGATTATTGTGTGGTGGGTGTAGGTGTATTTGTGGACAGGCTGTAGCATGCATTGTCAAACACGCTTACATTGGCACATTCTCATATGCAATTTAAGAAAAAAGAAAGTCACCTCTTTTTTTAGATCTTGCAAGAGCCACTCAGTCCTGAGGACAATGGACGAAAGCCCAATGAAAAATATACATGGTCTATGTTAGGTGGAATTGGAATACAAAAAATTGCCCCCACCTTCCCGAAGGGAATCGTGAGGAAATGCGAATGCATTTCTTGCGCCGAGAGTACACGGCGTAGTAATTTTAATGGCGTAAATTAATGACGAGACGATTATTTGTACCGTAACCATTTATTTACACATTCATCAGCACCTGTTGACGTTTCTCCGCCGCGTCTCGAACACGAACTTCAGCGTTCTCGGCTCGCCATTGACGTCTCACAGCGGCGTATCGAGCACACATTTCCGGATCTTCGGCTCGGCGTTGGCGTTTCGCAGCGGCTTCCCTAGCACGGAGTTCGGTATCGGAAGCTCGATTCGCTCGCTTGCGTTCGGCATCACGCGCTCTTCGCAGCCTTGTCTTCCTCTTCTCCTCCGGTTGATGATGACGTTGAAGCTACTGCAGTGATGTCACCTCCAGCGAGAGGTGTAATGCTCAGGTTGGATTGTATTACACTTCTTGCAAGGGGTACCGTTGCCGTCAACATTCGCCTTCACCGACTTCTGCCATCGCCTTGAGAGGCGCCCAGCCAGCGAACGGTCGAGAGTGAGGCGCGCGCTTCACTCCATTTATATATACGTGCGAGCGAGCGAACGGGAGAGTGGGGCGCAGGGAGGAGAGAGCGAACGGCGAGAGGAGCGGCGAAGCACTGTACCTACCCTCTCCTACACTCTCTCCACACACGCGGGAGCTCCGCCGAGTTCCCGCGATGCGAGCGCCCTCACACACCAGAGAGCGCTCTTCTCTCCACTCACTCTCCGCTACTCCGCCCGCACCACTGGCTCCGGTTGCTAGGAGCGAGGATAAGCGCGCGCGCCCGCAGCTGTTGCTATGGGAGAGGGAGTGAGAGCGGAGAGATAACACCTGCCGGCGCGCGGACACCGACAGACGCCTGACATGCCCCGACTAAGAAATGCATTCGCATTTAAAAAGGCATTTGCTCAAGTTTTCATCAGTAAACTGTGGTAGTGATGCTCTAATTCAAGATAGACGCCTGCCTTCGTCCTGCTTAATAAATTCCCATTTGAAAGAGTTTTTACATAGCTGATGTGCATTCTCATCTTAAGTTCTAGCCATGAACAGCCACTTTGCTCTAGTGCATTGCATATCGCAAGCTTGCGCCGTTTCATTTCTTAATTTACATCGCGGCCACATTGAATTCGCGCAACGATGGTTGAACGGTTTTCTGAGTGTGAATGGAAGCAGCGATAAGCATGAAATACATTTTCTGGTGCAGTCACTATTTTCTTCTGATCGAGGGGTAGCACGTGGGCTAACACTTTCATTTTTTATGCTTGTATGAAAGGCTAGATCGGACGAAACAAAGTGTGCGCGCGAGGGTAACTTCAGTGGGTTTTGAGTGCTGCCCGATTGATCCGTGTTCACGTCATCCACGAGTGCATTGCATATCGCAAGCTTGCGCCGTTTCATTTCTTAATTTACATCGCGGCCACATTGAATTCGCGCAACGATGGTTGAACGGTTTTCTGAGTGTGAATGGAAGCAGCGATAAGCATGAAATACATTTTCTGGTGCAGTCACTATTTTCTTCTGATCGAGGGGTAGCACGTGGGCTAACACTTTCATTTTTTTATGCTTGTATGAAAGGCTAGATCGGACGAAACAAAGTGTGCGCGCGAGGGTAACTTCAGTGGGTTTTGAGTGCTGCCCGATTGATCCGTGTTCACGTCATCCACGCCTTGCACAAGGAACCTTCATGTTAGCGAAGCCTGGTACACTTATCACTTTAATGTGAAATAACGATTTTTTTTCGCGCTTTGAGATTTACTCACTCCACTATGAACGAAAATTTAGCGGAGGCAGAGGAATGCCAAGCCGCCGGCGCCGCTAAGCTGGGACTGCTGGCCGCGGCGCCATCTATCTGCTCGCAGCAGAGCTACTCGGTGCGCCCGCGCACGGCCGAACATAATCTGGACGCTCGCTCGCGCGCAGTGTCCAACACCTAAATATTCTTCCACCGTGGTCGGGAACGAACGCCCTTGCAGCGTTGGCCCTTGTCGCCCTTGTGCACCGCAGCGCCCCTAGCTACGGACGATAGAGACAGAGCGCGCGCGTCGGGAACGAACGCCCTTGTAAAATCCCTTGAAGATCAAGGAGCTTTACGCCCTTGTGCACCGCAGCGCCCCTAGCTACGGACGAGAGAGAGAGAGAGAGAACGCGCGTCGGGAACGAGAGAGAAAGAGAAAATCACCGCGTATCCACGACGCGAATGATGATGAGTGGGCGAAGCACCAGGTGTACAGTGTATTCTAGGCACTATACACTCTAAAAAAAAAGGGAGTGAGAATGGAGCAACGGGCTCTGTTCCTCCTTCAGGCCAGCGAGTTCCTCCTTCGAGCAAGGTTCACGCGCTGCGCCCTCTTGCGGCAATCGTAAATGGAGGAACTTTCCTCCCTTAGCGCGAGCACCCCGGGACCTGAAAATGAGTTGCGCCGTGATCCCGTGTAGCGCATTGCGATTTCATCGGCTGCGACCGATCGGTTCCATCTCTACGAGCACCATAGGCGATCACTTCACCCACTGACTGTGTTTGAGTGCCTTCAATGTGCTGCGTGGATACTTCATCGCGCAACGATGCGCATGCGATATCATGAACGTCAGTGGAGGAAGGTTGATCGCAAAACAGGCAAGTTATTTTATTCTCGATCATTGGTATGCGCATACGAATTGCTCTCAGCAATAGGCTATATACATTTTAGACGCAGTCCTGTTAGACAGTATTTACTGCACCGAGATGCAAGCAAGACCTTAAAATGTATTGGTAATCTAGATCTTCTTGCTCATGTAGGGGATAATGCTTAAGGATATTTCTTTTCTTTATTCTCGCGGTACATGCGGCTGTCGTGCGATTATTATTAGTGCGAAAGTGCCTACTAAGTTGCGTTAACAAAAAACAAATATGTGGAAACGCGTACGTGTAATGAAAGCGGTGCAGAAAGTGACCGATAGTATCCCGAAATCGATCGCCACTGAAATTTATAGCCGCAGTGGCTATGGTGCTTCATTTCCTTATGGTCGCGGCTTCGACTCCGGTTCCTGTGGCCGATTGCGGTGGGGGCGGAATTTGAAAGCAACTGTAGTCTCTTGTCAAGTTTTTATGCAAATTGTAACATATTATTCTACAGCTATTTAACTATATGTTGTTTACGTGGTTCAAAACAAAGGCCAAGTGATCTGATTTGTTTTTCATGCACCATGCTACATCATATTCGGTTTGAAAAAAACTTTGTCCACTTTTTTCAGTGTCATGCGTTACTGCATTTGAGAATGACATTTTCACAATTCAATTTTTTATTCCTTTTAGAATACATGGCTAACTGGAACAAGCACTGGACCTTTATATGTACATCATCGAAGTGGAAGTTCAGCACATCAAAAGACGCGACTTAATTGCTTCTATAACCTGCATGGCTTCTGAAAATAAATACAGACGCCAGAGCCAACCATAAATGACACAATTGCCGATTTTGTTGTGTTTGCTGCTTTGTTGTGATGTCTTGCAATAATTAATTGTTTCATGAATTTCCATCAATGTTGTTGAATGCCACCAATATTGACTGCTTAAAAATTACCCAGATTGCTGGCAAAGGTGTGTGATAATAAAGCAATCTTGCCATGCTGTAATAAAGTGTGCATTTATTTACTCTTGCCTCCGTCACTATCTTAATTTAAAATTGCTTTCAAACGAAAGCAAACTTAACGTGTTGTCAGCCAAACTGGCAAGCTTTACAGGTGAGATGTTGCATGTTCAGAGGTCACGAGCATTAGGTGTTATGCATCAAAAATGCTTTCGAATCGGTGTTGTCCTGAATTAGTTTTTAGCTACTCCTTCATGAAATCCCTCTTTCCCACTAGTCCACATAATTATCAGCCTTACTTTGCCGTGCCAGTCCTTAAAAGCCTATACATAGTTGTGTTATACATCTACTGCTTGTAATAAATTATCAACACGCCCAAATTGCCATTTAAGAGTCTGTCACTTTTTACTAGCTAATAACATAATAAATCTGCACAATTCAAAAGTACTGCCATCCAATGATTTTTAAAGAATCGCACTACAATGATTAAAAACGAAAGTAATGTAATTAACATATAACAAAAGTAAAAACAAATATACTATGATGAACAAAAGCACACTACCTGAGCAAGAAACTGTTTTAAACCTCTGTGGAAGAAATAAGCAGGTGTCTGCCACAGTTTCAATAAGGCATCACAATAGTCTGATCAAATACATTATGGTTCTTCCAGAAGCAAAAAAACAAAAAAGTACACTTCTACAACATTGTATGCAAAGCCAACTAGTAATACGTACAGTGGCACAGTTGATGTCTGCAAATCAATACATAGCAATTCTTTATTATAACTTGCCTTACAAATAAAATCGACCGTGGTGACTATTGTCCATCTGTAACACTCGAAGATGCAGGCAATATGGCACATAAATAGAAAGCATGCGGCACCAAAAGGGGCCATGACAAACCACAGCCTTCAACAACACACCACATGCATTTCTATGCGTTCCACCTCGTCAACCCGTGTTCAATGTCACCAGCAGCCATAAGAAAAGTTGGGTTTCGGCATGTGTGCATCAAAGCATTGTTCAGAAGTTATATCTTGACAAATAAGCAAAACAGGGGTGAAATAGCCATTTTTTCAATGTGCAGAAACGATGCGAAAGCCAGCCATTGAGCATCATGAAGGGAAGGTGCCTGTGACATATAAATGCCAACAGAAGTATATGCCGTTAGGATCTGCTTTTAAGTGCCTTTTTGTGCCTACATGAAAGTGAACTTTGAAGAGTGCTGGTTTCTCAGTGGCTTTGGGATGCCTGAATGCCAAGTACACCATGCAATGAGGGTTGCCTTCAGGAATGTACTCTGCATATATTTGGGGAAGCAGCCGAAAGAGGCACCATTTTTGGCTTGCTGATCCCCTAAGGCTGGCTTTGCCACGACGCAATGCGTCCTTAATGGCAGGAGGTATGGCCTTTTTGTCATGAAAGCCATACTTGAAGGACAATTTTTTTCCAAGGTCCTGCTTGCGGATCACTCCGTCAGCAACTAAACCTTCCAAAACGTGGGGAAGAACACAGTCAATACCCCCTTCAAGTATGTATCAGGAGGTAATTGTTCAGTGACATCAAACTTTTCAAGGCCTTGCAATGGCGATACATTTGTAATGCCGTACAAGGGCCCATTTATAGCTGGGTCAGGTGTGAATGCTTTAAGGTGGCTCTTGTGTGCTGCACTTGTCCTCTCGATACAGTCATCCAAATTATGCAGCATCCGCAATTGTCTGTGCTGAGCTAAGCAGTAATGGCAGACTGTGCCGCTGCTAAAGCAGCACTGGAGACCTGCCAAGAGGTGCATTGAGAGGTTATCTCCAGAGAATGCCACAGTCACAACATTAAAGTGCAGACTGCCAGTGCCCCCTCCATTCTTTTATATTAAATTTAGGTCCTGCACGAGTGGCAGTAGCACTTAGGCCAGGCCATGCCGTAGCATGACACGGTACTCCACAACTAGAAGCAAGTGAATGGCACTGAGTTTTGACCGATGCCGAGGATGCAGATTCAAAATAGAAAAGTTAACTGGTAAAATTTTGTGCCGTCCAGCAGCACCACCTAGAGGGTTTACAAGCTCCAGCTCATCAGTGTACAAAAGCAGAAATACAGTGCTATGACTGGCATCCTGTGCAAGCTGACGGTACTGACTGAATGCATTGCCATCAGCAAAGTCATAGAGCACATCTTGCGATTTTGACACAGACTGTGAAATGCATTCTAGCAGGTCCTCGCATTTCAGGAAATTTGTTGACAGTTTAGAGATAGAAATATAACATGTAAAGTCTTTGTAATTGCCAGTCTGCAGTGGCATCTGAGTAGCTTCAGTGTAAATAAAGTGCTCCGAAATGTATTTTTTTTCTCATGTGAGTACTTGTCAAGTCGGAAAATATATTGACAACAATATCCGCAGCATTCAGTTGGCATGCCAGGTTTTCTATTGTGCACGGTGCCACATTTTTTCCTCTAGGAGCTTTGCAGTTTTTTTGAACATCCCTTCTATGACATCATGAATGAGGGCTTTCACAAGGGTGAAAATTTCATCTGTGGTACTCAACGGTAGCTGCAACTTTTCCATGATTCTGATGTAGAACATAGCTATCTGCTTCCCTGATTGTCGCAATGAAGTCAAAGTTTGAAGCAGTGTCATCACTGTTTGTATCTGATGAAGTTGAGGCATCAGTAACGATGCATTTTCTCCAGTTGCTTCACCTCAGCCAAAGTCAGGTGTATGCTCATCGGCGCTAATGCCAGCGGCCTTTGTGTGAAAGCGATACACGTGCTTCTTGTAGGCGAAGTAACGGCGAAATGATGCCGCGCAATTCTCTATTCCACATAATACGCAGAAATACTGCTAACAACTGAGGACGTCTTCTGAAACGTTCCACTTCAGTGATATTTCGCTTCTCGCCTTCAGGCACTGAGGACGTGACGGCCGCATTTAAGCGGAAAGTAAAAACGCTTGTATAGTGCATTGGATGCACGTTGAAGAACCTCGAAAATACATTATAGAATTTCTTTCTATGCTAAACTATAATGTACGATATAGATTGTTCAATGGTTCTTTTTGTCTCAACATCTATACGCATGTATGCTGGGACAGTGCCTCCTTTATTTTTAGAAAAATAGAGGAGGCGCTGGCTGGGACTAACATCGTCGACGCAGCACCGGCAACTAGGAGAGCGCTTTTCAACTGGGTCGTACCATTCGAAAGGTAAGTAATCGTGCTTGCTAACTACACTCGCATTGTGCGTGCTCCTCGTGTGTGCACAGAGTGCGTGAGCGTAGGAAATGGTACTCCCACGACAACAGTAATACCTGTGCTGATGCTTGCTGAGTGCCGGATGGCAGAATTTAGTTATGCAAGTTTGTTGCCTCAATGCAACATTGAAAATCTTGATAAGCGTCTTCTTCCGATGAGAAATATTACGTTCGGAAATAATCGTGATCATGTGCGCCTGTGCGTGAGCTCCCCCTTTTCTGCTGAAGTTGCATAATAGTGACCCATGTGCTTTTTCACCGATTCTTACTGCAATCCCGTTTCCTCGCTTATAAATGCTTCGACGTCGTAAATAATCTCTGCTTATGAGGTTTTCGGTTTACGAGCAGTTTATGAGAAAAAAATCACAGCTTGCTACTAGTACAGCTTACTTTTTAAGACAAGGCGTGTTCACATAACTTATACGCAACTAAACATGATGGGAAAGTTGCTTATGAAAGAAAAAAGAAATGAATTATTATGTAAAGAAACATTTGTTTGTGATGTGCTGCTCCTGCGTGTGTTGAAAATTTTACTGAGATGAAGGGGGCCACTGTTGCCACCCTGCACTAGCGCAAACATTGTTTTCGTGACTATTTTTAGGTGCTCCTCGCATGTATTCACCATGTGACAGCTTTAATGGGCTACTGCTATAAGTCAACACATAACAGAGGGGACTCCTTGGCTATGGCCGCCATGGTGCAACGTGTAATCTGGATGGTCGAATTAGGTATATATGAAGTGTATGTGTTCCAATAGTAGGATCTCAGTATCATTCGTTGATAAGTTAGTCGACGTATTACTCAACACAGCTTACTAAATTGACTAAATATTTATGCAACTTGCTGCTTATTTGTGTTCATAGCTGTTTTGCGCACATTATCACGTTCTATAAGAAAACTAGACCCAACATGTTGTGATGAGTGTTTTTTCTTTCGACAATCACTTGGCTGCGATTAACATTACATTTTTGCTAAGTACACAGTGTGTTCATTACTTTTTATTTCGGTTTCATTGTTTTGAAACTGTTTTTCATGCTGTAGCTTTTATTTCCGATTTTCATCTGTTTATGCTACACGCTCGTGCAGTATCTAAGTGTAGTGGGCCAAATTTGTCACAGGTCTAAGCGCACGGCGTGCTTAGCATTGTTTAACATATTTACAATTATTTGTCTTGTTCCCAGAATAAATACCACTGGCAAATGCACATTTGCGAGCTTGGAACTTCTTGAAATGATACATGAAGGCCAGTATTCACTGTGCGTAGCTACTACACCAGTGAGGTGTTTTCTAGTAAGCTTGCTATTTTATTTTATATTCATGGCAAGCTATTCCGATGCATGCAAGTAGGCATTGTAGCAGTTGCGAGTCTGTCCAGTTACATTGTTTTTCACTTTACGTCAATACAGCATAGACCGCAGAGTTAGCTGGTAAATAGTTCAGTGTATTGATACTGTCTCATTAAAGAAGCACACTACTTCGCACATAGTGCTTAAATGTCTGCTTGCTCTTATGGCATTTGCTGGTTATTGCCCCCCCAGTGTTGCTCATCAAATGCATTTGATTTCAACATGACCACACAGAACATTCTGATTGACACTAGTGTAATTTTAATAGTGATAATCAACCAGCCAAGGCTTAATTCTACAGCTCTCAAGAATTATTTCTAATACTTTGGGTTCCTTTCCATGTGTTCTGTTTCATCCTGTGTTTCATCAGCACAGTGGGCAGTCCTTTAAAATTATTCATTCTACTTGGCGCTGTTCAGGTAGAAAATGTTAACCAGCAAGTCCAAATTATAATGCTATCGGTAAGACTTCTATTACTGGGTGGATGAATACAAAGTGCTATATGTAATTGTAAAAGTATTTTTGACAAAAATACCGGTGTCTAGAACAAGCACCATATGCACTGCAACTCTTATAGTGTTAAGTTGGGTAGGCAAGTATCTATGCCAAGTATACTTGCACATATACTTTCTACATATTAGCTAGTATTTTAGCTACATGAAAGAGCGTATGTTGTGACTGCTGAAGTCAAATTTATGATTGATGTGCCTGCCTGTTTTTGTTGTGCACTTACTGCTGTGGTGTCTTAGCATTGTAGCCATGTGACAACTGAAGTATTGCAACAATGTGTAAGCTAGCTTGCACCTACTATTGCTACAGTATGCCAATAGATACCTATCACCATATTTGTGCATTTTCTGAGAACCAGCTGTGTTGGCTATGTGCAATTTGTAGTATCCTTATGAGTTTGCCGGTCAGTTCACGTAACTTTTGATGACATAATTTACAGAGAGGGAAGGGAAACAGTACAACATGAATGCTGTTAAAAAGGGACTTTTTATTTTGATGGAAGGATTCAAAATAACAATAAAACTGGATGTGTGCTTATATCTTGCGCAAGTCCTATCAGAGGCAAGGCAGAAGTTGTAATACAAAGGTAGATAAGCACAGACTAATTTTGTTCGCTGGTCATCAAGAAAGGTTGCTTTTTCATGCATTGATAATGGGGCTGGCTTACACGTATCATTTATGTGGCATGCCTCACTGATTTCTCTTGGCACTCTTTCCCTGTTTTTGAAAACAGATGAACAATCTTAATCCGACCTGAAGCCCTATCTTGACAGTGCACGGCCATGTTGAGCGAGCATACTGGCCTTTCGAGTGAAATGTGATGATTTATTTGGCACGTATTTAGATAACAGCCAGTCTGTCCTGTATACATTTGACCACCTGTGAAAGGAATACAGCACACTGCCACGCACACTAGACAAATTTGGTGGTATCCTTATCCAAGCAAACCTCATTTGCCTGCTCCCCTTTCTCAATTCACTTGTGAACTGTTGTGCATAGCAGCCCACAGGCGAAGTGAGAAAGGCACCCAGGCAAGCGAGGCTTGCTTAGTTAAGAGATACCACCAAATTTGTCTTGTGTCCGTCAGTGCTAGTGTGGTCTATTCCTTTGATCATCTGTATATTTGGTCGAATGTACATGGGGCAGACTGGCCGGCTGGTGCCTCAACATGCATCCAGGAGAACACTGTTAATCATCACATTTCACTCGAAAGGCCAGTATGCTCGCTCGACATGGCCGTGCATTGTCATGATAGGGCTTCAGGCCGGATTAAGATTGTTCATCTGTTTTCACAAACGGGGAAAGAGTGCCAAGAGAAATCAGTGAGGCATACCACACAAACGAGACGTGTGAGCCAGCCCCGTTATCAATGCATGAAAAAGCACCCTTTCTTGATGACAAGGGAACGAAATTAGTCTGTGCTTATCCACCTTTTTTAATGCAAATACTGTTTATCGTGATTTTATGCCTTTGTATTACAACTTCTGCCTTCCCTCTGATAGGACTTGCGCAAGATATAAGCACACATCCAGTTTTATTGTTATTTTGAATCCTTCCATCAAAATAAAAAGTCCCTTTTTAACAGCATTCATGTTGTACAGTTTCCCTTCCCTCTCTGTAAATTATGTCATCAAAAGTTACGTGAACTGACCGGCAAACTCATAAGGATACTACAAATTGCACATAGCCAACACAGCTGGTTCTCAGAAAATGCACAAATATGGTGATAGGTATCTATTGGAATACTGTAGCAATAGCAGATGCAAGCTAGCTTACACATTGTTGCAATACTTCAGTTGTCACATGGCTACAATGCTAAGACACCACAGCAGTAAGTGCACAACAAAAACAGGCAGGCACTATCAATCATAAATTTGACTTCAGCAGTCACAACATACTGCTCTTTCATGTAGCTAAAATACTAGCTAATATGTAGAAAGTATATGTGCAAGTATACTTGGCATAGATACTTGCCTACCCAACTTAACACTATAAGAGTTGCAGTGCATATGGTGCTTGTTCTAGACACCGGTATTTTTGTCAAAAATACTTTTACAATTACATATAGCACTTTGTATTCATCCACCCAGTAATAGAAGTCTTACCGATAGCATTATAATTTGGACTTGCTGGTTAACATTTTCTACCTGAACAGCGCCAAGTAGAATGAATAATTTTAAAGGACTGCCCACTGTGCTGATGAAACACAGGATGAAATAGAACACATGGAAAGGAACCCAAAGTATTAAAATAATTCTTGAGAGCTGTAGAATTAAGCCTTGGCTGGTTGATTATCACTATTAAAATTACACTAGTGTCAATCAGAATGTTCTGTGTGGTCATGTTGAAATCAAATGCATTTGATGAGCAACACTGCAATAACCAGCAAATGCCATAAGAGCAAGCAGACATTTAAGCACTATGTGCGAAGTAGTGTGTTTCTTTAATGAGACAGTATCAATACACTGAACTATTTACCAGCTAACTCTGCGGTCTATGCTGTATTGACGTAAAGTGAAAAACAATGTAACTGGACAGACTCGCAACTGCTACAATGCCTACATGCATGCATCGGAATAGCTTGCCATGAATATAAAATAAAATAGCAAGCTTACTAGAAAACACCTCACTGGTGTAGTAGCTACGCACAGTGAATACTGGCCTTCATGTATCATTTCAAGAAGTTCCAAGCTCGTCGAATGTACATTTGCCAGTGGCATTTATTCTGGGAACAAGACAAATAAATGTAAATATGTTAAACAATGCTAAGCACGCCGTGCGCTTAGACCTGTGACAAATTTGGCCCACTACACTTAGATACTGCACGAGCGTGTAGCATAAACAGATGAAAATCGGAAATAAAAGCTACAGCACGAAAAACAGTTTCAGAACAATGAAACCAAAATAAAAAGTAATGAACACACTGTGTACTTAGCAAAAATGTAATGTTAATCGCAGCCAAGTGATTGTTGAAAGAAAAAATACTCATCACAACATGTTGGGTCTAGTTTTCTTATAGAACATGATAATGTGGGCAAAACAGCTATGAACACAAATAAGCAGCAAGTTGCATAAATATTTAGTCAATTTAGTAAGCTGTGTTGAGTAATATGTCGACTAACTTATCGACGAATGATACCGAGATCCTATTTGGAACACGTACACTTCATACATACCTGACTCGACCATCCAGATTACAGGTTGCACCATGGCAGCCATAGCCAAGGTGTCCCCTCCGTTATGTGGTCACAGCCTCGCCACTATAAAATAATTATGTGTTAACTTATAGCAGTAGCCCATTAAAGCTGTCACATGGTGAACACATGCGAGGAGCACCTAAAAATAGTCATGAAAACAATGTTTGCACTAGTGCAGGGTGGCAACAGTGCACATGATAATAGGGCCCCTTCATCTCAGTAAAATTTTCAACACACGCAGGAGCAGCACATCACAAACAAATGTTTCTTTACACCAACAATTCATTTCTTTTTCTTTCATAAGCAACTTTCCCTGTCATGTTTAGTTGCGTATAAGTTATGTCAACAACGCCTTGTCTTAAAAAGTAAGCTGTACTAGTAGCAAGCTGTGATTTCTTTCTCATAAACTGCTCCTAAACCGAAAACCTCATAAGCAGATTATTTACGACGTCGAAGCATTTATAAGCGAGGAAACGGGATTTGCAGTAAGAATCGGTGAAGCACATGGGTCGCTATTATGCAACTTCAGCAGAAAAGCACAGGTGCACATGATGATCATGATTATTTCCGAACATAATATTTCTCATCGGAAGAAGACGCTTATCAAGATTTTCAATTTCGCATTGAGGCAATAAACTCGCATAACTGAATTCTGCCAACCGGCGCTCAGCAAGCATCAGCACAGGCATTACTGTTGTCGTGGGAGTACCATTTCCTACGTTCACGCATTCTGTGCACACATGGGGAGCACGCACAATACGCGTGTAGTTAGCACGCACGATTACTTACCTTTCAAGCGGTACGACGCGGTCTAAAAGCGCTCTCCAAGTTGCCGGTGCTGCATCGACGATGTTAGTCCCAGTCAGCGCCTCCTCTATTTTTCTAAAAATAAAGGAGGCGCTGTCGCAGCATACATGCCGCTGCGTAGTGGACGAGCTCAGGCACGCTAATAATTCGCATGCTTTCTTTGCAACATGCACCCAAAACTTTCCACAACCATGACAAAAAAGACAACGCACTACCCGGCACGAAAATCGTTGGTCCACATTTGCCTGGCGCGCCACGCATAAGGCGAGTTTGCAGCAAGACACAAGCTATCTTCTCGCACTATTATTGAAGCTAACTACGTCACATTTCATTACCGCAAACTCAAAAACACACGATCAACGCATCGTTGCAGCAGCGAAGCAGCTCGCACATCCAACAAACGCGTTGTAGGAGGAATGACAACGGCGCCACCTGCACACTAGTGAGGCTGTGGTGGCCTCCGTGATACATGAATATTAACTAGCCGTGTTGTGCCCAACTATGTTGCGAGACAAAAATGTTTAGCGTAGAAATAAATTCTGTAATGTATTTTTGAGGTTCTTGAAACGTGCATCCAATGCACTGTACGAGCGTTTTTACGTTCTGCCTAAAAGCGGCCGTCACGTCCTCGAGCCCAGCGGTAGGGTGGCTAGCGTCGCAACGCCGTAGCCACGGGACTACGTTAAAACACTGTAATTAAACCGTTCAAAATTATGCATCTTTATATTAAAAGGTCTGTGTGCATTGACTGTACCTGTCATACCGCGTAATACGTTTAGGTTTGTCCTTACCAGTAATTGTTTAACTTGGCCGAAAACTGATTCGCATCCCGGCACAATTGGGGGGTCGCATTGCGTGCCTATATAAGATCGTACGCAAGTTTACAGAGCATGTAAAAAAAAGGGGGGGGGGGGAACCGTGCCTGTTATATGCGAATGTGGGCGTGTTGGTTCTGTCAGTGCTCTATGAATTGTTGTGTCAATGAATCTGTTCATGATTATGTCTGTGTATAAAATGGTTATGTATGCTTGTTAATGTGACCATGTGACCAAAAACCGAACAGTTGTGACTAGGTGCGTGTGTAGTTGATTCTCAAGTGCTCTATGAATTGAATGCGTATGCGTACAGTTGAATACTGCTCTAAGTGTATATATGACCATTGTGTGAGCTCTATTAATGAAATGTTATATTACAATCTCTGAAACTTAATAGAATGTTATATAAAAATGTGTGTAAAAATATTACGATACCTTCACACATGTTTCGCGTGTGGGAGAAATCTTTTTGCACATACAATTTTTTTTAAATCTTTTATTGCCTGTAGCCTCCGAGACCATTGCTCAGTGCGTGCGAATCTCGAAGCCTTGTATTGGCGCCCCTAGTAGCTTTAATCCTACTTGCTAAGCCTATAGTCGTGTTGCTGGCTTCACTTGCCTGGAGTCGGCCATGTTGGTTTTGGAAAGGGAGTAACAGTTGCTCCCAGCCATGAGGGAGGAAAGTTCCTCTATTTAAAGACGAACATAGGGGACATCGCCGTTCCTCCTTTAAACGAGCAAGGGTCACTCCTTTTTTTTTTACAGTGTACTCAGTGATTAGCTGACGTCTTCGCTCGAGGTCTCGGACTTTGCAAGGAACCGTCAGTGACGTTTAAGTCGAAAGAAAACGCGTGTCCGTGGCATTTCAAGGCCCGTACTGTACGTTACGCCTTGATGGAGAAGACGTCGAAAGCATGGACCATCCTAGCTGCCGAAGACGTCCTTATGCCGTTGAAAACCGCAGAGTGGGCAACGCCACTCGTACCTGTTCTAAAGAATGATGGGTCGCTCAATATTTGTGGGGATTTTTGGATGACTGACAGTGCGGCCACATCGACGGAGCAGTATCGTTTACCACGAGTGGATGATAATTTTTACGATGCTGATCGGCGTTTTCACAACGCTGGAAATTCGCCAGACCTACAACCAGCTACCGTTGGATGAGGTCGCCAGAAGACACCGGTCCTTAACACTCAAAAGGCCTTTTCTGTTTTACACGACTACCTATTGGTGTAAGTTCCGTGCCAGCCATATTTCAGAAATGAATGGACGGTATATCTGGGTCACCGAAAAGCATAACGACATGTCACAGCTTCGGAAAGGCCTTCTCAGACTACAGGAATATGGTCTTCGATCACACAAGGAAATGTGCAAATTTCGGCTAAGCGAAGTCACATTTCTCGGCCATCGTATCGACGCAAACGGACTGCGGCCAAAGGACGAGAACATAAAGGCCGTTGTCGAAGTGCATGAACCCACTCGGATGAGTGAGCCGAGAGCCTTCCTAGGTCTTGTGAATTACGGCAAGTTCCTGCCGAGTATGGCCACCATGCTTGCTCCGCTATACGCCGCCTCGCCAAAGGTGCCAGGTTGCAGTGGAAGCAGCAATACAAAGAATGTTGTTGGCTAGTTAAGGAGGCAATGAGGCGTCCAAGTTCGTGGCCCATTTTGATCATGATAACCGTTGCGGCTGGAGTGCGATGCGTCACCAGTAGAAATTGGTGCCGTTTTGTCCTACCGCATCAACGGTGTTGATTACCCCATCGGTTTCCGCTACAGGAAGCTACAAGGGCAGAATGTAATTACTTGCCGCTGGAAAAAGAGGCTTCTACCACTCGTGTTCGGCGCTGCACGGTTCAAGGACTACTTCTCTTGTACGGGCATCAGTTCGTCCTAGTCAACGGACCACAAACATTTTACTGGTTTAATAAATCCAAGGAAGGCGATACCACAACTGGCGGCCGCCAGAATTCAGTGTTGGTCCTTGTTCCTCGGCAACTACAGCTGTGCGTTGCAGTACCGTAAGGGCAGTGAGCATTGAAATGCTGATACCCTCAGCCGACTCTCACTGCCCCTGTTACACTGCCTCTCAGCCGATCTTCCACTGTTACAGAGCGGCTAAATGACTATCACAACGAACACGAGTACGTTTTCTTTGCCCAAGGCATGGAAGAAATGCAATACGCACCGAGAGGCCAAAGAAATTGCCGATCGAGGACACCACTTCAACACAGGTCGAACAATGATTTTAGAGAGATGGCAGCTGCTTTCGCCCAAACGATCAATAGCAGTACCGGCCGTACTTCAACACGTTGGAACTGGCCATAAGAGGCAATTTGGTTTGCGGGGGGCATCGCGTTGTTTTACCATGGCGGCAAGAAGACGTTCACTAAGCTTGCTGCATGAAACTCATCCCGGTAAGGTTTCTATGAAAAGCACTTCCAGAACGCTATTTTGGTACCCGGTATTAGACTCGGACATTGAGCGACTGCCAAGATGATGCTACGTTTGTGCGCAGGCTTTCGCGATGCCGCCTGTGCACAAGTATCGGTGACGTGGCCGGCGACCGGGGTTGGATGAAGCCGCCTGCACGCTGATTTCACAGGTCCGGTGGACGGACACATGGTCTTGGTCATCGTAGACTCGGAAATAAAATGGATCGAAGCGGAGCCATTGAACGTTGCCACGTCGGAAACCACGGTCGGAGCACTAAGGGCAATGTTTGCACGGTTTGGGCTTCCAACAACGTTCGTGTCTGAAAATGGACCACAATTTGTGGGCATAGTCTTTTGCGAGTTCCTGGTACGTAACAAGATACAACTCACAACAGCACCCTATCACCCACAGTGTAATGGGTTAGCCAAAAGAGCAGTGCGCGCACTCAAGGAAGGACTAAAGAAAAATCCGGGAAAGGACTTGAAAACGTGGTTAGATCGTTTTTTGTTCAGGTACCGTCGAATACCCGGATAGGATGGCAAGTCACCAGCAGAACATTTGCTGGGTTACCAGATTAGGACGAAGACAGACTGCATCACGACCAATGAAAAATAGGCAGATGGCTCGCCGACAGTACACACAAGAGAATTTAATCCAGGTGTACCGGTCTGGATGCGCAGTTTTGGAGAAAGTCGTAGGTGGATTCCAGGGGTAGTGCACGACCGACCAGTAAGGTTACTGGATCGTGACCGTGGATTGTGCGTAAGGCCTCTAGCGCCGACATCTTGACCAGCTGAGACATCGAGCTGAATCAGAGGACTGCTCCCTTGGCGAGGAAAACAAGCAAGAACCAGCGGAATATACTGAAAAAAGGGCGCAAGGCAGTCCAGAAGAAACCGTAGAAGCGGCACTACTAACCTTGCGAAGGTCAACACGGCCACAGGAACTACGTGAACGTTATGGTATTAGAAGGGAAGAGATGATGCATTATCTGTAGGCAGTCATTTCAACGCACGTCGCTGCAACGTCACAGGCTTGCAGTAAAAAAAAACACGCTGCTCAATAAATACTGGTTCTTGTTGTTTTATATGGCGTCTTTGTAGTATCACTGAGAGCGACATAACACCCACCGTGGAGGGAAATCAAATCTGCTACATCGTGCTCAGCAGCGGAACACCCTAGCCTTCACGTTGAGCACCTAGTTATTAGCAGCGGAGCTGTTTATAACTAGGTACTCAACGGCCGTAATGTGTGGCAGGCAGGCGGCCGTAATGTGTGCCGCCTGCCACTGCGTTGCCTAGCAACTACCTCGTGGAGTGTCGCGAGCTATGCTCGGGAGAGAGAAAGAGAAAATGAGGGCGGGTAAGATTACGCTCGTCGCGCACTATGCGCGGGAGAGAAAAAGAGAGCGAACGAGAGTACGCGCGTCGCCAACACCACTTAGGTGGTGTTGGCTCAGACTGTCGTATCCTTACGATTTGCGTACAGCCGCTCAGCGGAAAGCTAGCGGGAACGCTAATGCGTGAAAGCACAACGCTCATATCGGCAGCGGAACGAAGAACGCTGCCCACACTCCGCTACGAAGCCGTGTAAACGGAGCGTTAAGGTGTGTCTACTGGTTTCCTCTGTCGTTTTACGGCCACGCTGAGCGCGCGTGACCGGTGTCTGTGAATGACGCGCTTGTCAAACAAGCGAAATCAATGCAGTTCATGCAGCCAGCGGTGTGCGTGAAATGTTAGCGGGTGGACGCCTGCTAAAACTGCTAATGCTTATACACTTCGTATAACCGATCAGCTACGCTGTGTCTTTAGCCTTGCGCCACTAGTGCAACCTACCCCATTTTTTTTACAGCGAGCTGTGTAAGGCAGCCGTAATTTATGGTTCGTATCAAGAAATTGTCACCAGGAAAAGCAGAAGGAGGAGACATGCGCACGCAGTCTCCTCCTCGCCAGCTCCCTCCCTTCCCGACCCCCGCCTCTCTCCTCTCCGCGGCGCGCTGAGCCAGGAGAAAAAAAAAGCTGGCCGATTGATATCGAGCGGCAGCCTCCAACGCGTTCGGCGCCGGCAAGCAACAGCGTTCTGGCACTGTGCCAACCTGGTTAGCCTGCCTGCGTTTGTGGCAAGCACGGTTGGAATGAATATTTAGGTGTTGACACTGCGCGCGAACGCGAGATCCAGATTATGTTCGGCCGCGCCCGGGCGCCCGAGTAAGCTCTGCTGCGAGCAGATAGTAGGCGCCGCGGCCAGCGTTCCCAGCTTAGCGGCGCCGAGGCCGGCTTGGCATCCCTCTGCCTCCGCTAAATTGTTCGTTCGTAGTGGAGTACGTAAATCTCCAAAGCGGCGGAACAAAAAATCGTTCTTCACATTAAAGTTGATAAGTGTACCAGGCTTCGCTAACATGAAGGTTCCTTGTGCAGGGCGTGGATGACGTCAAACACGGATCAATCGGGCAGACACTCAAAGCCCACTGAAGTTACCTCGCGCGCGCAATTTGTTTCGTCCGGGTCTAGCCGTTCATCCAAGCATAAAAAAATTAAAGTGTTAGCCCACGTGCTACCCCTCGATCAGAAGACTATAGTGACTGCACCAGAAAATGTATTTCATGCTTATCGCTGCTTCCATTCACACTCAGAAAACCGTTCAATCATCGTTGCGCGAATTCAATGTGGCCGCGATATAAATTAAGAAATGAAACGGCGCAAGCTTCGATATGCAATGCACTAATGCAAAGTGGCTGTTCATGGCTAGAATTTAAGATGAGAATGCACATCAGCTATGTAAAAACTCTTTCAAATGGAATTTATTAGGCGGGACGAAGGCAGGCGTCTATCTTGAATTCGAGCATCACTACCACAGTTTACTGATAAAACCTGCGCAAATGCCTTTTTTATTCCAATTCCACTTAACATAGACCGTGTATATTATTCATTGGGCTTTCGTCCATGAGGACTGAGTGACTCTTGCAGGATCTAAAAAGAAGAGGTAACTTTCTTTTTTCTTCAATTGCATATGAGAATGTGCCAATGTAAGCGTGTTCGACAATGCATGCTACAGCCTGTCCACAAATACACTTACACCCACCACACAATAATCCCATAGACCTTTTTTTTGCATAGACACAATACGAAAAAACTTGCGCATGAAGCAGCTCGATAATTTTAATAGGTGATAACCACCCCAGAAGCTTGTAGTCTCATACATTCCCACAATGGAAAAATGTATAAAAACATGCAAGCGTGTAATATACACCGCACGCGTATTGTAAGAAAAATTCAGTAGCCAGGATGGAACAAATTTGAAAATCAGGCACACATCTGCCCAGAAAACAGCAGTATTTTATAGGGTGCACAAATATTTCAAAATATGCAAATGTCACGTAGCTGGACAGAACCATAGTAATGTTGTTGCCGTCCCTTGAAGATACTCGGTTATTTTTTTCCATTTCGCCTAATTAGATAATTAGTCGTATTTATTGATCAACTTCTCAATTACTATAATTAGATTAAAAGTGTCAATGTGAAAATTGTAGAGCAACATCAAAGACTCCCGATACAGCTTTGTATGCTCAATACGCGCTACCTTAGAAGTGTTTTTCCGAGCATGAAGAAGCCCACGAATACACGCAAAGTGCCTCGGCCGGCCAATCGAGCGGCAATTTTGCGTGTAGTCGCGGGTTTCTTTCACGCTCGGAAAACACTTTTTACGTATCACGTATTCAGCAACAGAAAGTTATATTGGGAGTTTTCCACGCTGTTGTAGAATTCTCTTGTTCATACTTTTTATCCTATTATAGCATTAAAAGAGTTGATTAATCAATTATGAAAATAATTATGTAATTAAGCGAATAAAAATAATCTGAGTATCTCCAGGCGACGGCAGACAATATTACCTTGGTTCTGTCCAGCTACGTGACATTAACATATTTTCCAATCTTGGTGCATGATAGTAAACCACCCAGTATATATCTTTTACATGCAGCAAAATTTGCACAAACTACTGTGGCACACAGGAGGTTCTCTCTTCCGCAGCGGCTTTCGAGGTTTATTTGACGGTGTGAGGTCTTTGGACAGTTTGGAAATAAGGTGGGAATCCTTCTATCGAGCGCTCCGAGTAATATTGCCACGTGTCTAGCGCGGCGATGACGACGGCATAAGACACATCGGCACTTATGAAAAACATAGCAAGAAGAAGAAGCAGTGACTTGCGCGCGCTATTTTAAACCGTCCGTTCTTGTTACTGCCCTCTGCCGACAAGTGCGTTTCGTTTGTCCCTCGAGCTTTCGACGTTCGTGACAATATGCCATCGATATCGTATCCTCTGAAAAATGGCTGATGCAGACATGGTCGGTAGGCGTTAGAGTTCGGTCTGCCCTCAGATTTGCACGGCGCCACTGCTCTAGACGACCGCTGTCGGACGGCGCTTTGAATAAAGACACACGCTCCGCACAAGTCAGGTATCCAGAATTGCAGTTCGGAACGAAGCACTTTCTAGCCATTTCAAACGCGCCTCAGAAGGCCGCTGCCACTTTCGTCGAGGGCCCGTGGCGACAATACCCAAGCATACGCTCATGAAACGAACGCGAACAAAAATCGTGCTTCAAAACAGCGCAACCGCACATGCAAGCAGGAAGACGAAGCAGCGGCAGCACGCGCCTTGCCGCCGAGGCTGGGACCGCATACCGCAGCGCCCTCTACGACGGCGCCGAACCAGCTGCAACCAAGCCGAACATAATCTGGACGCGAGCGAGCGGCGCTTTCGCGCGCGTTGGGAGGAGAGTGTCAGCACCTCTCCTTATTCTTACACCGTGGTGGCAAGCCAGGAACGCTGTCGCTCGAAGACGCCGACGCGTCCAGCGCTAGTCACGCGAAATGTCGCGAAAGGAAAGGTACCTCCGAAAATGATCGCTCGAGGATACCTTCCTACATGCGTTTTTAAGTAAAACCAAGTGAAAACCTTGCAGCAACCAAGTTCCTTACTAGTTATCGTAATTATGATTGAAGGCTATGCTACGCCGGGCGCCATAAAAGCAGTAGCGCCTGCAAAAAAAGCTTTGTTTTTCTGTCAAAAATTTTTTTCAGAAGCGTACATACTGGGGCTGGTTCGTTCGTGACGTGAGCGGAAACAGCGTAAAATAACAAACGTGAGAAAAGGACAGAAAACACAGAAAAGAATAGTTGTCTGTCCGTTTCTCACGTCCTGTTATTTTGCGCGGTTCCCGCTCAAAACTTTTTTTTTGTTTTTGTTTCCATACGCTCGAAAAGGCTGCATAACCATAAATGCCTATATAGCAGTAAACCACAGTAATATTGAGTTTGCCAAGTCCTTATGGTTTTCCGGAGAGTTCCTGCCTGTATTTTGACCAGCGCAATTTTAACAGCTTTTGCCTTTAAACAGAATCATGTAAGCCGTTACTAAATAACTAGCATGAAGACTGATTCTGATTGAACCAGAATTCAAGCTTGTTCGAGACGGCGCACAGCCTACGTACATTAGCCTCCTGATGCAATTTATTGGCTTCTTTAACGTTATACAACTTTTAGTTATCTTCGAGATGTCAATCTGCTTCATTTATTAAAACGATTTCGTATTTTTGATACGCATGCCATATTTTGGATTGCCTCACATTTTGTGTCAGTTCACGAATAATTTTTAGAGGCAGGGGGCCCAGGGGCTAAGGTGTTAGCACGAGGCCGGCACTTTGATTACAGTTCGCCATGGCGATATTCCGATGCTGGTGAAAAACGAAAAACACAACGCCTTGGGTACTCGCTATTAGGAAAGATGTCCAAAATTGTTCTCCGGAGCCATCCATTACAGTGGCTCTTGAACATATTGTGTTGGTTTTCTACGCAGTGAAATTATTGAATGAATCAGTCAATCAATTAAGTCCCGATATAGATTTTCGTTTGCAAACTTTAAACGATCAGCCAGTTGCTCTTTCTTTCCTACTGATGTTAGTTCTGCTGTCTGCCTGTGCATCCCAGATATCTCGAACACCCTTGTTTAGCTTTCATATAGCGACGCACAAAGGGAATTAGCATGCCTGAAGCGCGCGCACAGTGCGTTTCGTGAGCAACTCAGCTCCCTCACCATGAGCTCCATGAAGAGAGCCGTATCGTTGGTGGCCCGGGCGTAGGCCACGACTAGCATGCCAGGAAGCAACCGGTCCACGATGTGCAGGCAGAGACGCCACTTGCGCGGGGGCACACGGCCGACCACAGCGTCTAAGGTCGCGTCGTCTACCACTCGACCCATCGCTTGCTCAGACGACTTCAGCTTGCGGCGTGGCATCTGTCGTGCTGCCGCAAAGAGTGACAGCTCCCACAACGCCTCCTTGGACAGCAGGAACGGTGACAGGTAGGCGGTTGCGTGGAAGCCGACGTACCGGTACACATGCTCCCTATGTTATCGCGCGCATGGGGTTGTCAGTTGCTTAGTAAAACTACATGCAGCGACAAATGACCAAAAAGACGTCAGTTTACACATATGTCTCACGTACAGCTTGAGCAAGCTTTGTCTTGCGAGCGTAACAGCAGAAGAAACGGTCAACTCCAGAAGTCTATGCAAAGCGACAATTTCCTCAAATCAAAGTGAAAAATTTAAATTCGAAATAACGGCAGCTCAATCTATGTAGGTTACAATTGCTATGTCTTCTTTAAAGGCGCACTCATACAACCAGCCCTTCCAGATTTTCTGCCGCTTCATTGCGTCTGCACATCAATCCATACGTGGCTTTGTGTCCACGAACCTCCACTGATAAGGCGAAAGGGCTGCGGGTTTGAGTCTCCACTCGTATGGCATTTTGATAGGAAAGTGAACGAGCTAATATAAATAAAATATAGCTATATCGTCAGCACATGCCTGTTTAATCTTACATAATCTTCAGAGCGCTGGTCTCTTGCTGCGATAATGGATTTCTCATGGATTGCACAAGCCTACTTCACCCTTATAGCCGCAAATTTCCTAATCTCTTTACCTCACTTTCTCCTCTCTCGTCAAGGGCTGCCACCCCCTTTCATTTGCACACATTCTGTCACGATTCCAGATCATCAGCTGCCTGCTTTAGGCGTCATAATACTTTCCCAAATGCATCTTTTCCTATGAACGTTACGCTCAGTAATTTGCTTCCGATCCCTTGGTACAAAGATTTTCGACTTACCCTGAGCTCAAGTCACAGTGTCAGAGGTTAGTGGTCCTTAGTAGGCACTGACTGTTTGGTTTTGTGCGACGAATTCGTAAGCTCGGGCCTATGACATTAGACTGCACACATATATGAGCTTAGGGGATCGCCTATTTTTCTGTAAATTTCCTTCTAAATATCCGGGCCAAGTGGTGATATCTGAAATACTAGAAGTAGGCTCTTCCAGGCTATCAACTTCACATGCACAAGAACGCCGACCTTCTGCTTAGAGCAGCATTGAGCCAAGGGTAGAGCTGTGAAGAGGATGTGGTATGGAAGGAGGAATCGCAAGTATAGGGGCACCAGTTCGTGTGGTGCGCTCCCGTTTTATTTGTACATCTAAGGCGACGTCCGCCGCCTTGTGTATACGTCGAACAAGATGTATACAGAAACACACCTGCAGAATTTCTCATATCCCCTATTGCGTCTACGTCACCTGAACCCACGCACTCCTTCGATAGGCAAGGCTACCAATTATGAACTCACTTTATTCTCCATGGCTGCGGAACTTTACCGTAGTTCTTTGCGTATTATTGCCCACATCGACGCTCAGAGATATTGTTGCTATGGTATCCGATACCTTCCTCTAAGTCATTTTCACCGTTGCTGCACAGGAATCGCATGTTAATCGGAAGCCCCGCTGACCCTCACATAAAATTATATCCTACCGACACTCTGAATATTTCTTCCGAGCGTACTACGAATAGCATCAGACACATAGTCTCTCCTTTTCCGCCACCCTAGGGCTAAAAATTTGTTCTTAAATACTTTTTTGCGAAAAATTAGGACAGCTTTAGAATCTTTGTCCAATAGTTCTTGTATTCACGCTTGGTTTCCTGTGCCACTGGAACACGCAATGCCAGCACGAGTGCTGATATTGCTACTAAATCAAATGTTTTTTTTATAATCAATTAAAACAAGATGGAGAGGTTGGTCATATATTGTGGAGATTTGTGAATACTTGACTGGCAACACTAATGGTATAGATCGCAAAAGTTATTTTCTAAAACCAGCCTGCTATATGAATTGATTTATACTAAATGTTGCCTTGATGTTATGCAAAACTTCCGAAAACAAGCTAATGAGGCCTATGATTTGTCTATTCATGGAGGACTTCTTTTTTCCTGATGTAATACTTTCGCATTCTTTCTGATCTGTGGTACACTTTAATACACGAAACACATCGTGCCGTCAGTAGCAAACTTCTCGAGTTCTATAGCCCTGCTATATTTTCATAAACGTAGACTTTTTCATTCTTTGCCTGTAGCTTTTCCCCTTGGCCTTGATCCGAAAGCGGCGCAGTGTACAGTTAATAAATAATAATTACGCTGTTGCGTTTATTTTGATTTGAATATGTTATTGTGCCAAAATTCGTAATAGTCGAATTTGCTTTTTCACAAAACTAAAGATGGAACGTGAACGCCTCATGAGTGTTTTAGGCGCAAGTTTCAGATTCAAAAGTGACAGATGCATACCGTTTCACAATGGGCCCCCCTCGAATAAGTTGCGATGCAGCGGTCTTCTAACTTGCTGTTATCAGCGCAACTAAAGATTTCCTGCGTGTGCCTATCAACCAGCTCCTCTGCACCCTTCGATGTCTTTTGCGTAAGTGCCATCCTGCCGCGACGTGTACACGCCTATGCCTGCATTTTAGGGTCCTCTCTTGCTGATAGAATTAGATGCTGCTCTTTCATGTAATTATGCATTCTGCATTGCCCTATGCACTGCGGTTCGCTCGAACCCCTAATCCTGTCTTTCTGAACATGTTGTGCCTGATCCAAGTTGGGCTGCAACATTGTGTCCTCGCTTCTTTTAACAGCGAAGCTGTTTAAGCCAGCCGTAATTTGTGGTGCGTAGCCATGGTAGCCATGCAGGGGCGTAGCCAGAAATTTTTTGCGGGGGGGGGGGGGGGTTCACCGGCCCGACCGGGGGGGGGGGGGGCAAGGTTCTGCTTTCCTCTAGGTCACGTGATCGATAATAAATGTCGGTAGTTTAAGCACACTCTATACAAGTATATCAAAGACATGGGACCCCCCCCCCCCCCCACTCGCGTGTGCGTGTGCTTGTGAAGAAATTAAGTAAAAAGTAAAGTAAGCTCAGTAAATACAGTAAGTACGACAGGTACAGTGGGCGTTTGGGGCAACGGTCTCTCATCGCGCCACTGAATGAACCAGTCTTCGAAAACGCATCATTGAGACGACCCGTGCGATCGGAGAAGACATCATTAATTGTTAATTTCCGTTAAGCGTAGATGGCGTCGTCCTCGTCGGGGCGAAGTGCGTTTCACAAGTCAAGGACGGCTATACGCGTGAAAATGCACATGTGACCAGGCTATACCCACTCCCATAGCAATAGCTTGTTCGCTGCGTCTTTGCGCTAGAAAACGTAAATACGCGCAAAAACGCGTAAGGCTTTTTTTTTCGAAGCTTTCGTCGCCCTGCTCCCTCATACGAGAGGGTTGCATTTCCTGCGGCAAGTGCATTGGCGCTGTGTCTTCCGCTGTGTGCGAGCGTGCAGCCGTCATTTGCCTTTACGTAAACAGATTCAGAATTGTACAGAATATTTCACTGCACAGCATAGATATGGCATGTGTACGCATTTTAAGTAGTGCGTGCAACTCATTTCTAGTTCACTTACGCCGGTGCAAACAGGAAGCGGCTTTGTACTTCACAGAATCTCGACTTATTGGTGTACTAGTGATGCAGGAATGAACTCCGGTTTTGTTCAGCACATAATGCACATAATCAATTTCTCAGGACGTGTGAACTCCGACGAGAACTGTCAGCGCCTGCAACAAAAGTTTACTTACGCTGTACTGCGCACATCAGTAATTCATGCTTGTCGGCTGTCTGTTTCGTGCATTCTATTGCGAGTTGGTGGAATTTCACTGCTGTCATCAACCCCTACGTGTGTACATTGCTGGTTTGGGATTCCACAACTGAAACAGCAACTACCAGCCTTCCGTAATTGCTGGTTTGTGATTCAACAACACAACAGTAATTACCAGCCTTCCGTAGGGGCGCAATCACAAACAAGAGACGTTCCTCGCGCAGACTAAGACTGATGTGGCTCGCAGCCTGTTTTTCTGCCTGTTTTGCCACCTAGGCGGGCGGATTTTTGCAGGATTTTGCCGCTTCCTACAGCTTCGAGACCAAGTGTGAACGTAGCCTAAGATCCTGCGCGAGCGCGGCCTAACCGGCACCTGAAGGGAAGCGGCGGAAATGTATACCGGAGATTTCGACCACCTGGGGTCTTTAACGTGCACCTAAATCTAAGTAAACGGGCCTTGAGCGTTTTCGCCATCATCTAAAATGCGGCTGCCGCATTTGTTGCTTCAGAATGCGGCCGCCACATTCTCGCCCGAAACTTCACAGAGTGTCAAAGCCTTGACAAACACCGTGACAGTTTTTTCCATATGCAGACTTGATTCGCTGTAAATTACCAACCCAACGGTAGCGCCCAGGAATGAAATTGTGATAGTAGCACCGGTTTCATGAATTATGTCAGCGCGAAGCGACGAAAACAACGGGCAGGTAAATGGGGGGGGGGGGGGGGGGGGGGAGTTTGAACCCCCCCAACCCCCCCCCCCCCCCCCGCCCTGGCTACGCCACTGCAGCCATGGTAACCCGGAACTGGCGAGGAGTAGGAGGTGACCGCGTGCATGCGCACGCGGTCACCTCCTCCTCCTCGCTAGCTCCCTGCCTTCCCGACCCCTGCCTCTCTTCTCTCCGCGGCGCGCTCAGCCAGGAGAGAAAAAAAGGCGGAAGCTCGCACAAGGCCGCGCAAAGCTCAAGACACAGCGAAGCTGGCCGATTGATATCGAGCGGCTAGCTTCCAACACGTTCGGCGTCAGCAAGCGACAGCGTTCTTGGCACTGTACCAAACTTGGTTAGCCTGCCTGCGTTTGCGGCATGCGACGAGCGCTGTCGCTCGTAGGTGCCCACGCATCTAGCGCTAGTCACGCGAAATGTCGTGAAAGGGAAGGTACCTCCGAAAATTATCGCTCGAGAATACCTTCCTACAGGCGTAGTTAAGCTAAACCAAGTTAAGACCTAGCAGCAACCAAGTTCATACCTAGCAGTAGCGGCCAGTAAGCCTAAGCTTTGCCGAACGAGTGCAAACTTGATTGAATTTTTATTTTAAGTTACGTGGGCAGCAGTGCATTTGTAAGTTCCGCCACGATTTTATTCTATTTTAGTTCTGTTACGCCACCGTCACCAAAGAACGCGACAAAGCGGTGAACGGGTAATTAGGCAGTCCTATCCCAACACCAGAGACGTATATACGACGAAGCGCGAGCAGACAATGCTTTCGTTAATACTGAGGGTGTAAATATGTCCAATTTATAATGATGTGACATGGTCCAAGAAGAGGAAAATAGTTCTTGCTTGACACAAATTTAGTTCGACATCTTTGAAGTATCCTGTACACGCTTGGCCTCCTCGCCTATCTGGACCTATGTAGAAGCAGCGAATAGGCAATTTGTTTGTCTTTATTCTTGCTCTACTCAACATCTCTGCTTATATGAGGTCATGTTCTTTTCCACTTACGGCATAGTCCGGATGAGGGTTTTGATAACAATTAGCAGCTCCGGGTTCTTGAGGAGAACTGGTTGGTTGTCACCAATGTAGCTGCCGGATCCATTCATGGCTTGGAATAGCTTGAAATCACAAGAAATTTCCTCTATTAATACATTTTATTTATAGTACATAAGCTAAAAAAGGCGTATAATTACATAATTTGTAAGGCAAAGAAAGGCATTTGAGGTAGGTGAGTCTGCATCACACACATTTTGCCTCAACTGTTTTTTTTTTTTCGTTTAGTACCAGCCCCTCCGCCGCTCAATTTAATGACACATCTCACTTGTCAATCTCCTTGTAGCGATGTTGAGGAACACAGTTTAATAAAACAACGATATTTTTAAGGGCGAACCTGTGCCCATGACTCAATGTCACTACGGTCATGAAGAATGCCCGTCAGTCGCGTTCTAAACCTGACCTCGATCTGTCTTCTACTTTCTCGTCGAGTGATGCCTCGTGCGCGTGGCACATGTGAGCCGAGTCCAACCGTCTACTCGTGCCATGATGATAATGGCGCGCACAGTGTCCAATACGAAGGGCGATTGGCGAGCTACTTGAATGTGGCCAAGGTGTCGCGGCAATATCAACCGCGGGTTTTCTACTCTTTGCACCGCGTGCTCGAATTTGCAGGAACAGACACATTTGTTGAACTTTCTCTAGTTCCGTGCTATATACATTAGTATATAGCACCGAATTCTTGCAGTATGTAATATACTGCAAGAATACAAGCTAGTGAATATAATTTCCCTGCATACTCCGTTCACTCATTGTATGCCCAATTTTCTGGCAGCCATATAGTAAATGCACTAAAAGCAACCCCATATATCTGGTAACAATAAACATGAATTCACTTTAGGTACCACTTGACTCGTTATCCTTATGTCGAAACACCACGGGTGTTGTGTGGTGTTCGGTTCGAAGTCATTCCTCCTTCACCAAAGCGACAAAATGTAGTCTGTCGAAAGCTCATTATTACTACACAGGTACACATGATCCTATTTGTTCTGTGTATATCGCTGACTCTTTTTCAGCTTTAAGTTAGTTGCTGGTGCTTCACAAACAATTTGAAGGGCGGCATATTCGTTTTAGTCGCTCAGCTTATCGGGCATATCAGGAAAAAGATGGTTCGCAAAAATCCTACCGGTTCAAGCGCGGCGACTGTGTCCCAGGTTTCCAGGCTGTAGTTTGTCATCCGCTCTTGGGTAGGCCTGTCTAACAGCGAAACCTGCCGTTGCGAAGAATACATTAAAATCCATAATGTGCGCACGGGATTATTAACATTGTCTTAGCTTACACAGACACAGCTCTACAGTCACTGATCACAATAGTGTATTTGCTCTGCCTGAAGCAGTTTAAGCTTATCCGTGAAACAAGCTGGTGCAGTATGAGCAAACAAAGGCCAATGCACTTTTGTGAAAAATAAGATGTTATCCGATTATTTAGTCACAAAATAATAGGCGTGCAGACACGCACACACGCACAGTCAGAAACCGACAGCGCAATCGACCCACCTTGGTGCCTCAGGAGCTCAGGCGTTGCGCTGCTAACCACGAGATCGCAGGATCATAGCCCGGCCGTGCTGGCCACATTTCGATTGGGGCGTAATGCAAATATGGCCGTGAATTGGGTGCACGTTGAAGAGCCCCACGTGGCCAAAATTATTTGAAGCCCCTCACTACGGCGTGCCTCCTAATCAGATTTGGCAAATAAAATTGCATATTCTTAATTTTTTTACAACACAAACGCCGAAGGTCAACTGGCAGGTCGCACAGTGGCGGGAAAGACGGTAGACACAAAACGTTTCTGCGCATGCTAAGGAATGGAATCGCCATTCATCAAGCTTATCTGAGCGAGCTAAGGAAACGAAGCGCCAACAGGTAATCAGGAACACGCGTGGGCTTACGCGAAAACTGTTTAGGCATGATATTTCATGTTTAGGTAATATAATTAGAGGCTGGCTAACGCACGCACTTACACTATTTATATGACAACTTTCGACAATACGACGTGCTTCTTCGTTCTTATGTCTGTACAAATCTATAGTTCCTTCAAAGTTTGGAGTGTATTAACAATGCAACAGTGCTACAAATGGTTTGACGGTGTTTCTCCAGTTAACGACCTTTTATGTTCAGTTATTCTTTGATTCATACAATGTTCCCTCGGCTTTACATAAAGGTTACCGCAGCTAAAAAAAAAACTTAATATACTACGCCCATACGCCATTATGTGAACTTGTTGGTGCGTTTTACGTGGCACCTGTCGGACATTCTTTTGCCGTTAAGCTCTTCTTCTTATCCCTGCACGGCGGCGCATAAGATCGTTAATTTTTGTCGATCCGTAAACACAACGTTAACCCGTTGTATACTTCCTACTGTCCGAAGTCGGTGCTTAAGGAATGACTGTATATAGGGAATACCCCGGCTCTCTTCCGATAATCATTGCTTTCCGTACCGGCCGTGGTTGCTTAGTGGCTGTGGTGTTGGGATGCTAAGCAAATGTTCGCGGGAACGAATCCCGGCCATGGAGGCCACATTTCGATGGGGGCGAAATGCAAAAACACCCCTGTACTCATAGATTTAGGTACACGTTAAATAACCCCGGGATATCCAAATTATTCCGTAGTGCCCAACTACGGCGCGCGTCGTAATCAGATTGTGGTTCTGGCACGTAAAACTCCATTATTTAAATTTTAATTGCTTTCCGCAACCATCTGCATACTGTAGGAAATGATAAGCGTCTTCAAGCATTCTGAAGCCGTGGCTATGGCAAACCAAGAATAATCTGTTTCTAATGGGCACCTAATTTGAGTATTAAAGCTTACGCCTATTTTGTGCACACACGACTTGTTGAAAAAGGACTTAAGGCAAGACCTGGATATTCCATTATTTACGACTTTAGAGCGCTTTGACAAAAAAGTTAAGCAACGGTTTTGAGGAGGTGACAAAGGTTTGCCAATAGACGTGTTTAACCTAAAATGCCAAGGTGATGTCTAAAAATTGTATTAGGTAATTCTCAGAAAAGTGTTTAGTGAACCTTAACTTCCCACCTTTTACACCGAATTCATCAGTGACCGAGGCAAACACGCTGTCAAATTGATCTCTAGAATAACCACCCAATATTTGTCCGCGTAATGAAATATCTGATGTAAATGGTTACTCAAGGGCGGTATATTACATTATGAACGTTACCTAAATAAATATCGCTAAGGACAGGGGCAACATCAGTACCAATGCGAATTATTCACAACACGCCATCACTTCACCCTATAGCATCCACTTGAAGTACGTGAACAAGATTTCCAAGACATCATCCGTTGAAACATTACACTTATCCGTGAAAACTCATTCTTGAACTTGTTTGTCGATACACCCCATAAAACGTCTAAACCACCTGTCATGTGGCAGAGAGTAATAACGGTGGTGTTCGATATCCATACTAAATGCTAAACATCTATGAGGATTCTGCTTTTTTTGAAAGCTTTAATAGTTCCTGCGAGTTATGTAAACAAAGCGGGTCTATCAAGCTTAGTGATGTTAAATAGTTATGTAGGTCGCTTTCTCCAAGTCGCTTTCTCCGAAAAGATCTCTCGAATGGTAATCCCTTATTTATGCGTGTTAGCCGAAAAATTAAGACCTGTTCTAAGGTGAGTGATTTGGCCATCTGAGATTAGAAACAACCTATTCTAGCTCATGCCACTTCAGGAGATCAAATGTGCGTTCGTTAACTACAGACGGCTTAGCTGTCACAACCTCAACATCTACGGAATTGCCAACAAATTTCTTTCTGATAACAAGCTCCCTAGCTTTATGACAAAACAACCTTTCTTCGCCGCTACTACGGGTCTAAGCTCGCTTTCTACAAGATAATTCACCAACGGTAAGGTAGAACCGGACGCGCTAAAGCTGGCGATACTGCCGCAAATACAACGCAGACATTCTGAATAAATTCTGGGGTTTTACGGGACAAAACCACGATTTGATTTCGAGGCACGCTGTAGTGGGGGACTCCGGGTTAATTTTAACAACCAAAAGAACTTTAACGTGCCCTCAATGCACACAGGCATTCTTCTTTGAAAGCAAATATAGTTATGTGGGTATGGTAGGCTGGACACGTCTGCAGGCTTCCATGTGAGGCTTCAAACATGTATTTAGAGACCAGACTTAAAGTATTGCTATGTTTGTGGTCTATGATGGTGTCTCCGAGGACCAGCAAGTGAATTGGCCGGTGAAGCCTTTTTTTTTAAGGTTTTGTGCTTAACCTTTCGTCGAAAGCTTAAAAGAAAAAGCCTTTGGCTTTTTCTTTTGTTTGACGGGCGCGTTGTGACGGGCGTGCCTCCGACTGTCGAGGCGTGCCCGTCACGACGTCAGCCGGTTTTAATGGTCACGAGGCTATGCTGCATGCCATAATCGCGCATGTTGTATCGTGGTGATGGTCGCTGGTCTCGATTGATACGAATTTCGGGCACACCCCCCTCCGCTGGCGCAAGAGGATATGCATGTGCACCTGGAGCTGTATTATCCAACAACGCACGACATTTTTAATGTTGTTTGGCATTCGCGTCGCTAAATAAATGAACCTATTAACGTCCCGGAACTGCACAGCCAGTTACGCCGATGGACCATGGCGATGGACCACGGATTACCTTTTTCTTAGCTGAGGTTCTATAACGTGCAACCAATGCATGTTACACAGACGTTTTTGCATTCCCCTCCCTTCGGAAGGCGGCCACGGTAGCCGGGACAGCACCGCACCTTCGTGTTAAGCAACTCCTTTTGTCATTTCATTGGGCGCCGTCCCACCGCTGTTATCGAGGACGCCGCCCTCTCCCGTCGATGTGTGAGAAGAAAATTCTTGATGAAAAGCTACTCATAAAATATATGGACCGGAGTAGAAACTCCAAAGAAATCATCTGTAGTACTGCTAGAAGGTGGCTAATGGCAAACCACGGGTGGTTTCTGCTTAGTTGTCCAGGATTGTCCACCTCAAGGGGCATCCCTATACTGATAGTATTCAGACTGCTATTACTTCAACATTTCTTCTGCTTCAAGGGGGAAATGTGCCTAATACAACGACTCACGATGATTTCGATAAAAGAAAAAATACTGTTCAGATTTTTTGCAAAACATCAGCTGCTTTGAGCTCTTGAAAACTATTCAGGTTTTCCCTAAATGTGGAGGCCCCTGTATCTGCTACAAAGCACTGTGTACGCTGTGCTGTTTTCGATAATTCGTAGAGCAGCGTTAATGCAGTAATTGTGCTGCAGGTCTGTTTCTCTGAACGTGAAAAATAATTTCTCAGGAAAACTATCTAGTTGTATTACCAGAAACGAGTAGAGAATGGCGTTACTTTGGTGAAACGGCTGGCTTGTGAAATTCTGGTGCATTCGTGGCCGTCGGAGGCTGTCTGTAATCGAGGTCCTAATATTGGTCCATGGCACAGACAATAGTCGAAAAATTGGGCTGATTAACTTGAAGCACTAAGGATAATCTTGCCATTCTGGGGGACAACACTGGCAGGAATTCAAGAACATTTTCTTTCATAAGAGCTCGTTCTCATCAGCTGACCGACCTTCAGCATAGTGCATTGCTTTTGTGATTGGCATGTGCGTATGTTAAACAAGCGCTCTAGTGAGCGAAACGCGTCAAGAATAGCAGCCATCAGCTTAGATGAAACGCTCAAGGACAATAAAGACAGCAAAGAATACTATTTCGCAGTAGTCCCTGGTCAAAAAACTGTTTCAGTCTTTTCCACAATGGTCTACAATTTGCACACGGTTGCCCAAATCCAATACCTTGATGGAAAAACAAACCTAATGTACAATAATAAAAATATTAAAAAACATTGAGCTGCTCAACGCTTACGATATACCATTTGTTGACACATCGATTTCATTCTTTAGCGAAAATTGCAGAATGCTATTCTTCTGTGATCTCAATTTTGTGAAAGTTTGCAATACACTGGCAATACTTAAGTATAAGTATCCAACGGTTTGAAATTTTGAATAGGAATCAAGTAGTTCTTACTAATTTATTCCTATGTGTTTAGAACTTTACGACAAAAAGTTGTCGAAGATTTATTTAATTATAAGGGAAAGCAACAGTCACAGAAGTCTATTCCACCAGTGGCCTACAACAGGTATGGAATTGATGACAAAAGAAGGAAAGTGCTGTGGAGGAGGACACAGACCAAGATGATAGGAAAAAAAGGAAATTTAAGCGCATGAAATTGGGTCAGCCGGCACAGGACAGGGGCTATTGGACATGACTGCGAGATGCCTTCATCATGCAGTACATGTTATAGGCTGATGATGATAATAGTTACAAGGAGAAGTACCGATTAAAGTAGCGACTATATCGAGTGATTTTGTTGTAGGGAAGAAGCGATTGCTCCGCAGAGGCACAGATTGCTAAGCAAACATGAATTGCCTAATCTGACCTATAGCTTATAGTAATCTGATAAGGGTGTCTTTCCTTTAGGGAGCGTACACATTTGTTTTATTGATTTAAGAAAGGCAATTTATTATTTTTATTATTATCTCACCACTTTGGATTCCTCCAAAAGGATGTGCGGTGTGGTAGTATTCCATTTTAGTTTTTTGCTACCGAGAAGCTCGGAATGTTAGTGAATATATGAAGAATTCAAGCAAACCTTCTTTTACGAGTCGAATCCACACAATTTTATATTCTTATATTCTTTCGAAACGAGGAACTACCTAGTGTCAAATTTGCGAATCTCAATTTGTTAATCTCAATTCCTTTTTCTAGATTATTATTATTATTTGATTTCGCTTGGTTATTTTTAGCACACTTAGTATACAACATATGGTATGCAATATTTGGTGCGCGATTCGAAGAAGAGAAATTGGAGGTGCCATTCCTTTTCTATTTAATTTTTCTTGCTGTAGGGTTTGTACGGAGCAGAACACTACGCTTAGAGGTTCTGAATAAATCAACAATACATATGCATTCTACTTGAATTCACTACCGAAGGACTTGTTTAATATGTTTGCCAAAAGTAGCATCCCTAATAGGAATCGGGATGAGCTGGACACGTTACAGCTCATTCACGTGCGCTTTGAACACATGCTGCCAATCCATATAGGCCATATTCATATTATGTTTTGAGCCTCATTTGTATTCTCAAGTAAGTTAACAGTTTTTCAAAAGTAAACTATAGTGAAACGTTTTGCAATTGAGAGAACTTAATAAAAGCAGATTACTTTCTATTACCCTAACAAAAAAATCCGCTATTGTCATGAACAATTGATGAGTATTTGTACCCTAAGACAAGGCAGAACGTGTGCACCGCGACTTCAATTCACAAGTCAATTTGTTGTGGTATTTGTCTGCTCCAGGTACCAAAGGGATCACAGCGTGTGTAAATTTGGCAGGATAGAGCAGGTGCGGTAAGTAATCGTCCCTTACTGCGCGAAAGAAAACTATGGCTAACCGATTGGCATAGAACTAAGATCGGTATAAAACGCAATACTACTTTTACCTAAAAACAGCCGAGTAGTGAACGAATCGAGCGTTTGAGACAGGGCAACTTGTCCCTCCCGTATACTTTGCGATGAAGTTAAATCCTATCCAACTTGGCAACTTCTGGGAACTCAGCCACCAGAAAGTTTTATGAAAGGTTAAATGCTGGCGCATGTCAATACGAGTCTATCAAGTACATATGGCGAAACGCTGCGACTGCTAGAATTCGCTTGTGCACTTCGACGTTGTTCGTGCGTCCTAAATAATCGACTGCGAGTGTAACGAAGCTTGGAGGTCCATATTGACAGCACAGTTGTCGACTCAGCAAAATCACTTGCTGTACATACTAGAGTAGTGCTAAGCGTAGTTTGCTGTCTCGACCAGATTCGCTTCACCGATGCAACTCACCTTGGCAAGCTGTACCGCAACATTGGCGATTGAGTCACACAAGTCCTTGCCACGCTGATCCTCGGGCGCCACAGCCTGCAGATAGACGCAAGCTAGATCCGAGATGGACGGCACTCGGTCGCCGGCAACGGCGTCTTGAGGACTCATTAAGGCATCGCCCTCTTCCAGCTGTTGAATACGACGAAATTCAGTATGAAAAGTTATTGAAAACATAACATGGCGTCGTAAATCTGACAGGATATGCAGAGGTAAACAATTGCTTTCCCGTCTTTTCGTAGGGAAGTGAACGACACGACATATAAATGGCCGGAACATCGAACCAAGCTAAGTAGAAATCGACTGCAACTGTGAACAAAGTAATGAAAAATATTTGTGCATATGAAAGAATAATAATTATATTTAATTAAAGAAACATCGCACAACATCGCGTGCAGGAAATATGTGGGAAATTTCGCCATATATTTTCCCCCGAAATATATTCACGATGCATATTATGTGAACTTATATTTCAAGAATGCAGCGAATTGTTTTAGTCAGACCAAAAGCAATCGAATTCTAGGCGCGGCTGCAAGAGACGTTCGGTGAATTTTATAAGGGGCCTGAAGAACTTAGGATCATACTGGTGGTCGACAGTATTAAAAAAATTACAATGTTATAAAAATTAGAGCTATCATGGTGACACAAGATCAAACATCAACCACGAGGATAAATTAGGGTCTAAGAACCTTTATTTCTGTACTTTATTTCCGTACTTTACTTTATTTCCGAAAAGAGCTACAAGTTGATCTGGAAAGTCCACAAAGAAGGAGAAAAATGATTTAATGCAATACAGTGAGCTCGCGCATGCGTTTCCACAAGTCATGATAGTGAAAACAGTTGACGACTACTGTGCGTAGTGCCACATGATATTAAAAAATGTGGTTGATCCCTCTTATATAGGAATCGGTATAGAACACGAAAGTGAAACGTGTCTTCACAGAAGTAGTGTAATGTTTATTGCACATTGATATATAATGTCTATTGGTGTTTTGTGGCTAAAGCGCCCTTAGGCGTTGATGCACCCACGCTGACGCCTGGTGGCACGTCTCCTCCATCACGACTACCAACGTCGATGACCATGAGCAACCGTCGTGCATATGGAAGCTGCACTACGCTGCACACGCTAGCACAACGCGAAAGACGAAGCACGTAACTGACACACTAATACAACGCGCAAGACAAAGCACGTAACTGAATCGTCACCGAGTCAAATCAGCGCGTACAGCGCGTCGTAATTGCAGCCTCCGCGATCAACTTCAGAAACATTTTCAGAGCTAATTGCGGAGGCCACGCTCCGCTGTGCTGAGTACGGTGAACGCCACCTAGGTGGCGTTGGTAGTGCTTCTTGATGCCAGCGTCCCTTCGAATGCTGGCATCGAGGCGTCGTAGTGCTGAGACCACCGAAGCGTTCACTGTCGGTGCGCGTTAGTGTCATAATGCAGTACTTCTCTTTTCTGCTCGTAGGCGGCGGCACCGCCCCGAGCAAGAGCGCGGGTACACGGAGGAGTGTTAGATATATAAGGCGCGTCTGTGTAGCTCTCCGCAAATGCGTTTGTGGCGCAATGGGTTAAACGCTCGGCGATCTATCGTCGCGGACCGAGAGGTCGTGGGTTCGATTTCCAAATTTTGCATGTTTGTGGAACTTTTTCTTCTGGTTTCTTTCTTTGTATTATGTTCGTGTATGTTCGTGTGACGTATTTCCGTGACGGAAATACGTCAGTGAAGTCTTGGTGGACCCCGGCATAAAACACTTTCGTGTTAATATATACGTATTTGACTTATCGCATATGGCGTATATGGCTGATTTTACATCTTTCCCCGTTATGACACTTTCACGCCAACATCTTCGTGTAAACCATTGTTGTAACTACTAAGACATTTTCAGCGATTAGAAGAAATAGAATACCGTGAAAGAATACCGAAAATAAAACAGGAAGTTAATATACAGGTGCTGGCTTGACAGAGGACAAAAAAGCTGCGGTAAAAAAACGAACGCTGTTTCTGTTCTGTCATCTTTACTGTCTTCCTTTAAAGGGGTTGAGACACCAAACTTTGAAGCTATAAAAAGCCTGCTGTATAGGATTCCTCTGTATGCAAGGACACTCAAAATGAAGTATTGGACACAGCAAACGTTTAAAATATATTTTAATTCGCTTCCAAAGAGTGCCTAAATGCTCGTTCTCGTGATCGAGACCCATCGCTAGCGCAATTGACACCGACGTCACTGTGTTGGAAGCGTAACGAAAGTTTGATTGACATCATACCACATAGAGTGACGTACAATAAGCGGTGACCCACAGCACCGGGCAATCCTAGAGTGCCTTGAGTCTATAGTGCAGTGAGCCGTATCGGATGCAGACGTAGAGTCGGAATCGGAGCTGCCGCAGCTAGCCCTGACAACTGTAGTCGTGGTTTTGTTTGCCTGCGCTTGTACCAAACATCTGTGCGAGAGCAGACAATGCAGCAATGCGTGCGTCACAGCTTTGTGGGCCCACGTGACCAAGCTTCCTAGACAGTGACGTCACTGTCCCACTCGGCGCCCAGAAACTGAGACCGAATATCATTCACATAAATAATCCGATATTAAATTCGTTACCGAGAATATTAGAATCTTCGAGCGAGTACCATGCTTGCAGGAGAAACAAGAAACATTTGAAACAAAGAACGCAGAATGCACAAATTTGATGTCTCAACCCCTTTAGGTGTTTCTTTTCGCCATAATCTCTAAAATGTCTGACACGTCTTACGTTCCCACAAGCCCAGCCTTCTGCCTTGACGTATGCATTTTAATACCCTTAAAATCATTCAATATGTATTTTTCAATTTTACACCCTACGTCGCACATATTTAGCGGCCATTCTACTCAATACACCCTATCATATGCGTGTGACCGAGAAAACGAAAACGTCCTATACGATAGGTGCTCTACACAAACTTTTAGCTACCGTTGAAAACAGTCTTTGCAGAATGTTAAGTTTGAAAGGCAACACGCATTTTCTACCATGCAAGATGGGACCTAACGCTAGGATTCTGATGAAATGAAGCCGTTTTAGGTGCTGGAAAGAGCTGCAACGTGCCTCTGTGTGGTGCAGTGGATAAGGTGCGTGGCATCCACGTAAAGTTGCCCGGTTCGAATCCACCCCAGTGCATTTCTTTCGTAACTTACTTATGACTTATTATCTTGCCCTTTGAATTCGTTTACATTCAACAGTTTATTATTCATCATGAAATAGAAACAGTACATCATATTTACACTGCTGGGACCCCAGAACTTCAAGTTAGTTGTGGAAACCGTCCCTATATTACATAATATTCTGTGAATCCGTGAAACAAGATCTGATACGTGCATGCATACATAGTAATATTTTAAAATTATACAGTGGGTAGTAAAAGTTTCCGTATAGATTATAATTGCAAGAGAAAAAATGGGCGGCACAAATGTCGTGTGTAAAAAAGCATAATAAACAAAGGAAGAAACTAGATCTAGCAGTCTTAAACAAAACGAATACTTCGTCTGTGTGTGCGTGTTTGTGTTTGTGTGTGCGCGTTTAGTACGTGCATGTTCAAAACACTGTTGTCAGTATATATATTTTGATAAGGTTAGGAAGTGTACAATAAAAGCCAGCCCAATGATTTTGAAAAAAAAATATTTCATTGATCATGATTGAGTTATGTGACCAGGAAATGTGTCCCAAAAATTAGATGCAGTATTTGTGAAGAAAATAATCCGTATTTGGTCGGCGCACGAGAAGCACTTAATATTGGAAATAATGAGCGTCTTGTTGAATATTGGGGTACGTGTCCGTATAGGACAATGGAAAGGTTGTGTACAGCGTATCTGGTAAACTTGAAAGCAAGAACTGCGATTCGGAAGGCAGTGTGATTATGCAATAGTTAAGATGTTTATTAGACAAGATGCCTAATTAGGAAGTGTTTAATAGAGATGTTTAATAATCAGACAGTCAGTGCGTTGGGTAAAACCAAATATCCGTAGTGCTGTGTTTTGAGCTAACTGAATTGGCTCTAATGTTGTTACAACAATACAATATGAAACGTGAGAATAAGCAAAATGGCCATAAAGAATTGGAAGCGTACGTAGTGGTGATAGATTCGGAAGTTCATAAAAACAGTCATGCTAATAAAGAGCTACCCACCGCGGTGGCTCAGTCAGGTAAGGCGTTGCGCTGCTGAGCGCGGGATTGAATCCCGGCTGCCACAGCCGCATATCGATGGAGGCGGAATGCAAAACGCCCGTGTGCTTGCGTTGTAGGGCACATTAAAGAACCCCAGGTGGTCAAAATTAATCCTGAACCCTCCACTACGGCGTGCCTCATAATCAGAACGGGGTTTGGCACGTAAAACCTCAGAAAAAAGAAGAAGAAAGAGCTCGTAAACAGCAGAGAGTATACCGAGCTGAAGGATACATTTTTTTCTTTAGTTTCGTTTCAGCTTTAGCCAAACAATCTTCTTTGTGGGTGTTAATCAAATTAAGGTGTTTGCATTACCACCCTAAGGATGGTCGCCTGGCAACAAATCAATTTACACCTTTAAGCGCAATAAAGTGTTTATTGTGTGGTAACAATAATATAATATGATATATTAACACAACGCATCCTAAATATACACTGCAATAAAGAAAACGTTACTATTTGCCCCTTGCTGCATACGCAGAAAACTAATAATTTGCAACATTTTATATTATACCTACATATTTGTTGTCTTGATGCCCTAAATTAAAAAAAATGCATTAAACTCCTTTCCTTGTGCTCAGTTAGGAGGAAAGCCACTAAAAGCAAAACCACTACGCTACATGCATTGTTGTGTAACATAAGATCATTCTCAGGTAGTGTTTGCCTACACCTGCCATAGAGTGCAATTTTTGTTTAAGCTACCTTTGTTTCTAGCAATTGTCTTAAATGCTTATAAATATATGCGAATTTCTCTGTTTCCCTCAATGTAGACCTCCTCTCTTCAATTACTTTCTTTGCGCGCCTCATGGTACCTTTTGTTGTAAATTTGTATTTTAGAGAACCGTAATGTGGCTTCCGAATGCCTTTGTCATGGCAGGCGTTCAGCACGGAGCCAGAGCTGGCGCAGTTTGTGGACGCACAAATGCACTACTGGACAGCGTTAATCCATCGCCAAGACCACACCTGCTGTCACAGTACATTGATACAGCGCGTTAAAGTTCTATCTCTAAACGTGAAATGGCTTCAGAACAGCCGTCCTATTTACGAGCCTCATCGAACTCTCAATATAAACCCAAACCGTGGAAAGCGATTGCGTGAAAAAGAGCGACAAAACGTATGGATATATATATATAGATATATATATATACTCTGCCGCACTAACCGCCAGTATTCTCGAGTAGCCCTTGACCACGTATGAGTCGAGTGAGACAAAGGCGAGCGGCGCCACGCCCAGCTTGAATTGGACGCTGCCTGCAGCTCGCAGCGCTTCCTCGGAAGAGGCCTTCTGGACGTCCGACAAGTCCACGCCGAGAGACGACAGCACTTCCACAAGCTTGGCGTCAGTAGCCGAGGCTGCGAATGCAAATGATGGAAGGCTCCAGTGGGTTACCAGAGATTTTATCAGAGACGCTTCGGCGCCGTGCAGGCTGGCGCAGCTAGGTATGGCTTCCGAGATGAAGCCGGTGCAATCTCGGAGGCCATACCTAATTGCCCCCGTTAGGAATCAAGTGCTTGAATAAAGGTTTAGTCTGGTTGGGCGGAGGAGGTTGGGCATTTGAGATTCCCATTAAATCCAGGCCATGCAAAACATGGAGTAATATGTATTTGGTGCATAACCAGAAATGCGCGACATCAGACACGTGAGAATCCTTGCCGCCTTCCTGTGTTGTCCCCCGCTCAGCACAGCGTAACTGCATGGGCATCGCCTTTCGAAAAATCGAATCTCTAAGAAAACGTACTAATAACATAGAATTGATATATGAAAAAACCCTATATGGGGGTCTACGGCAAATGTTATGTATGTCTTATTAAAACCCTAGGTTACTGGGAAATTTGTTAATTTCTAAAGGTTACCTATTCAGGTAGTGGAATTGCACAGTAACCTAGAGCTTTATCAGTGAATCGCTGAAATTTCTCATAGATGCTCCCAAATTGGTCGTTTTTCTATATCAATCAAACGGTATTGCATGAGTAAAATTTTCTGGCCGATTTACGTTTGCTATATTCTGCGTCGATTTAAGTTATTTGCTACAATCAGTGCAGGCTTTATTTCGATTCATCAGGTTTTGCAACCCAGTGGTGTGTCGGCACGTGCATCGCCTAGCACGTTTCTTTATACACTCTGTCTAAGACACTAAGCCGCCACAGTAGCGTATACTGGCTATGACGGTGCGCTGCTAAGCCGTAAATCCTGGGCTCAATCTCGGCTGTAGCGGCTGCATTTCGATATGGGAAGAATATCAAGAACGCTCGTGTAACCAAATTAGGTTCAAGTTATATAACCCCACTTGGTCGAACGTAGTCCGGAGTCCTCCGCTGCGGCTTGCCTGATAATCAGATCGCGATTTCGGCACATAAAATCCCAATTTTATTTTCTTGCATATGATGGCCATATGGGGACACAAGCTCCTTACCTACACAAGTTCAACGGCTATAACGTGGTGGCGACTCGCGCAAGGTATCCAGGAAGAGAGAATTCCTGTTTGCTACAGAGCCTTGGTTTGCTACAGAGCCTACAGAACTTGATTGCTTGCAACAAACCTAGGTGTATTTCTTGCATGGCCTGCCTTTACCGTATCCGCGTACATTCGATAAGTAAATAACCTAGCATATTGTGATGAGTGAAGAAAAACGACGCCGACGACGACGAAGTGTGCGCGGGTTCTTTCGCGATTGGACCACGCATCCGAGTGATCTCGCCAAATCAGCGATGGCCCAGTGATATTCCGAAGATGCTTCGTGCCGCGATGGGGCCACGTATGGCGAGCACGCGAGGAAATGCTTCGTTGAGAGACGCGCCTAAACTCGCGGACAACTTTCTGTGGCAATGAAGGGAAAGCTACGGAGACATAGCGCGCCCAAGTGAGAGCGCTTCTGAAAAGAGTCCCCCTTTTTAATCCACGTTGGTCTAGGCTGGGGAAGAGAAAACATAAACAGCTTATTAGCAACAGTTAAATAAGACAGAACACACCACCGAGTGTAAAAGTTTGCTTATCTTGTGGCTTTTCCCTTCCGCGTCTGGGCAAACGCGAAACCGTCGCGCGTGTAAGCTGCGTCGATTCATGCGTCTGTTTCGAGCAACCAAAAGCACTGTCAAACGCTGCCGGACTACTTGGCGCGGTAACACATGTGCAGCATCCACGCGCCCGTAGCTTTCCCTCCATTGCCACAGAAAGTTGTCCGCGAGTATATATAGTCAGCGGGAGACTAAAGACAGCGGGCCGACGCGTCGGACGCCGACAATCAAGGCTCCAAGGAACGCGGCCGTCCACGGAGCTGCCGCACGACCGTTGCCCTTGGCCAAGGCGTTCGGGAGCACGAGTACTGTAGCTCGGAGCGTGGCGTGGCCTGCTGTGCAACTCCTTGCCGTGAGCATTGCGGATCGCGGGCAAGGCGTCTCCTTGGTCAGCTGTTCGACGGAGCAGCGTCTGTGGCCTGGCTAAAGGCCGCATATGGGCCGAGCACTGCGGCTCGCGCGCAAGCCGTCCGCTGCGAAGGCTGGCCATTCCTGCAACGTCCACTGCGGCTCGGATGCGGGCTGACTGCTGAGCGGTCGTCCCCGGTTAAGCAAGAGCCTTATTCTACCCACCGACCAGCATCGAGGCGTGTTCTACGTCGTCACGTCATCGCCCCTCCCTTCGGCAGCCCCTCATCTCCTACCGACGCTACCGTCAGCTATTTCGACCTGTTGGTTTTTTGAACTCTCGGCAACCCCAGTTGTTCTAGACCTAGTTGCGGGTGCCTAGTTGTGTGCATGTCGTGTCATGTGCCGTAAGGTTCTCTGTGGTTGTAGTTTGATTTTTGTAGTTTTCGTAAATGAAGTTTGGTTTAGTTTTCATAAATGCCGTTTGGATTTTCCCATCACTAGTTCGACTGCTTTTCTTGCGTCCTTTTCCTCATCGCACGGTACGACAACCAAGTGCGACGAACGTCCTCGTAAGTTTCTTCACATATATACTTTATTTTCGCTCAGTAAGAGTGCACAACATCAGTGCCTTATGTGAACAAAGATATTATCACTCCGATCCGCAACACGATCTGCGTGATAGGATAGTATGCTTGAATTTGATGAAAAAAAAACCATGTACGTATTTCAAAAACATTATGCCGCAAAAGCAGCTGTTGCATGCGTAGCAGAGTGGGTCGCACAGAAAATAGTTACGTTCTCTCACCGTCCTGGTTGCATGAGGCCCACACCTTCCGCAGTGGTAACAGGTCTGCCTCTAGATCACCTGCACCAAAAATCACACGTAATAGCTGGACATCACCCATTGCTTCAGCAATGCGCGGCTCACAGGAATAGAATTGCGCTTAAGTAACTCAATCAATTCTCAAATTGAAATTGTATGCTTTTCGCGTTTTTTAGGAGGATTGATAACTGCACACCTGCCAACTATCTTGAAATTTAAAAAAAATTATGACTGTGGGCTCGTTTTATGATTTAACGAATTTAGCATCTAACTTTATGAAACATTTATTCTGTTCATAAATCATTTCCTCGCCAGTCTTTGAACGTTCTATTGGAATTCTTCTGATGGTGAAAGCACGCAAGAGTGGTACCTGCTTGGAGTAAGCTTATTCAAATAAGTTGTGAGAGGTAGGAAAAGTTAGCAGTGGGTAAAAAAGTAATTGTGATCTCAAAGCAATGTGATGCTTGCCAGTGTTCGCTGTTTTCAATTTGTTGTTGCTTGTAAGTTCAGAGCAAGATATAAAAAAAATGCGTGCTACCCAGCTCCCCCTCCCTCTTCCCGTTCGGTGACGTGTCTGCGAGGCTTTAGAATTTTATTGTTCAGAGTTTGGTAGGTATGTACTTGTGTCGGGCTACTTCAAACCCAGGAACATCCACTCAACCACAAGCCTTGATCCCACCGGACAGTCACAGCTCGAGCTCATTTCCTTGTTTATTACACATGATAAAATGTCGAGGTGGCCGAAATTGATGCCGCATTGCGGCAAATATTGACGCGCAGCGCTTTTTGGAGCACCCAATAACAACACGTGTGCATGCTAGCGTACTTGAGTGCGCGCGCAGATGTACGTGCGTGCGTGCGTGAGCGCGCGCGTGTACGTGTGTGTGTGTGTGTGTGCGTGTGCGCGTGCGTGCGTGCGTGCGTGCGTGTGTGTTTTCACATAGCTCAATGGGACAGTTTGGGGCAGCGTTTATGAACATACAACTGCAAGTTTTATTGCTATCGCAATTATATGGACACTACAGGCGCATTTCAGCGTTCGGCGTCGCCGTCACCGTGAGTCCATGGGCCATAAAATCGTCGCCGCGCGCCGTCGGGTGTAGGTGCGAGTGTAAGTGTGCGAGGGGGAGCCGGCGATCGCGGCCCAATCTCGCACACGCGGAGGAGGGAAGCGAAGGAAGCGGACCGTCTTCTAATCCCGGGCAAGGCTCCGGGGTGACGGTAAGGGGAGTGGGGGAGCGTTCTACACCGCGCACGCCCGCCCGGGCGGCTGTATATTGAAAGCCATCTACGGTGGGGACAAAGTCCGCTCTGCGCTGTGTTTCTGCGGCTTAGTTCGAGTTTATGCGAGAAGCCACAAGAAGGCCAATTCGATCGCTGCTACGGCCACGCTTACTCACTCCAGCAAAACTTGACAGCGAGTTCCTCGGTCACCGAGGAAGATGCGCTTTTGTTTGACTGGGCGCGCGTGACACCAGTGCTTGTTAATTTAATTAGTATGCATGTCCTTACAAGGTTATACGGCCAATAAAACTACTATCCTTACTTCGTATAGCTATCTGCTAGTTTGCTATCGCGATCGTTGCTTCGCCTTTCGGACAAAACTGCAACTTGTTTTTTTTTCATTGAGCTTAACATCGAAAAACTTCATTAGGTATGGTTCTCATTAAATTAGATAAAATGAAAAGTATATCAGTTTCTTCGGAGAGTCAATTTATGATCTCTCTACTACTTTATTAACCCGCTAATTTACTTACGGGTAAATAGTTGAAAACCATGGTATCACAGGGACGCTACGCTCATTAAAAACAAACCAAAAAAGAAACGCCTGTTCAGAACTAGTAAGTCGGCAAGGAACCCCACATGGGATGGTTATAACATAAAGAGTCCGAAAAAGAATATTGTAGTAAAATTCATAGCGCTAAGCACAAGTTCTTTTGACATGACGTCCAATTCATGATAACAAAAAATAACCGGAAATATTCTGGACAGTAATTCTGCTTCAAAAAAAAAAACTCAGAAGGAATATCACTTCAAGACGATACCGGAGCACCTATTTCAGAAGAATCCGCAGTTGGTTTTAATAGTTTTCTTTGTCGATGTTCACACGCGAATATTACTGTACCATTCCGGCAATAGCAGACGTGAACTACCGGTATATGCCACCAATAACGATTTAGGCCTCCGACATCTCATCTCTAATTCAGAACCTAGAGGTGTCCACCTCAGCTGGCGTTGATGGTATTATTAATAAAATTTTAAAACATAGTCACACATTCACCCGCCATCAAGTTTCATACCTCCATAATATTCAGCCCCCATCATGTTTCATGCTTGCTATTTATTGCATACATACGCCTGCAACTCTTGGCCAGGATTTTCATTGAGCCATGCGCGTTTTTCATCGCCCAGAGTGTTGTTGTTGTGGCAGTTTTCACGTATTCTTACCCGCCGCGGTGGCTTAGCCGTGATGGTTCTGGGATTCTGAGCACGAGGTCGCGTGATCAAATCCCCGTCGTGGCGGCCGCATTTAGATGAGTGAGAAATTTAAAAAAAAACGCCTATGTCGCGTGCATTTGGGGTAAGGTAAAGATCCCCTGGTGGTCAAAAGTAATCCGGAGTCCCCCACTACGGTGTGCCTGAAAATCAAATCCTGGTTTTGGCACGTAATACCCCACAATACGTAAGGCCCCAAGTATTCACGTATCAACAGGGGAACTACCGTGTGACTGGAAGTCTTGCGATAAAAGCAAGATGAGTAATTGCCGACCTATAAAATTAACAATCATTGCACGTAAACTACTAGCACGTGCCATAGCGTCTAATGATGTTACGCACTTAAAAGCTAACAATTTTTTTCTGCCGAAAGTCACACGGTTTTTGGAAAGGAGATTCCTGTGAGACTCAACTTATCGAATTACCTAATGAGCTATTTACATGCACACACAGTGGTTTGCAGACTGATAGCATCATTATTGAATTTGCCAAAGCCTTTGATCGCGTTTCCCACTCTAGATTGATAGCCAAACTAACATCACTGCATTTAGACATCCTTTCTATATCGTGGTTAAGGACCTGTCTCACATCCCGCAAACAGTTTACTTTGATTGACAATCATTCTTCTTCCTTGGACGACGTGACATCTGGTGTACCTCAAGGTAGCGTGCTGGGCCCGCCATTGTTTCTCATCTATACATCAATGGTTTGCCGTCAACAGATTATTTGCCGACGACTGCGTAATTTATCGCAAAATTAAGACACCAGACGACCACTTAGCTCCTCAAAAATATCTAGATGAAATTGCAAACGGGTGCACGCTTCGGCAAAAATCACTAAATACAAAAAAATCAAATTAATGACACCAGCCGAAAGCAAACAAACTTTGTTACACTTACTCACCCAATAACAGTGCTCTCACTGTCTCCCCGTTGCACAGATATCTCGGCACGTTATTACATCAAACCTAATTTATCATGGAAGGAGCATATGTACATGTTACGGCAAAAGCATCTAGCACACTGGGTTACTTAAAACGAAACCTACGTGAAACCCTTTCAGCCACTCGTTAACTAGAGTGCAAAACCTTTGTTCGTCCACAGTTACGATTCGCATCCGCCATCTGGATGTCACATCAGGAATATTTATTCAATTCACTCGAAACAGTTCAAGACCATGCCGCCCCTTTGATGCTAAAGACTACAGTAGGCATGCCAGCATTACTGCTATGAACAAGTCGCTATCACTCCCATCTCTTGAAACAAGAAGGATGATAGCTCTGCGTTGCTTACTGCAGAAGATCACTCACAGTCAACACGCATTTACATTACCACTTTCCCGACCATTGCGCACAACTTGCCACTTATATAAGACACACAGTTTCACGCGTGTGTTTGGCTGCACAAATGCATTGAATAAATGTGCATTAACTCGGGCAATGGCACCTTTAAACGAACTTCCAAGCCACGTTGTTAAAAATATTAACCTGCAATCTTTTAGGGAAACATTCAAACAAAAGTTTGATTCCGTAGTCATGTGTACACGTTTCATTTGATCCATGTGACTTAGCTCTCATACTTGTTTTATGCCTGCTATTTATATGTATACATACGCTTGCAATGCTTTGCGAAGAGCTTCATTGAGCCGTGCGCGTTTCTAATCGCCCAGAGGGTTCTTGTTGTGACACTTCTTTTTCTGCCAATGTTTCCTGGTTTGCTTGATGTTAAACGGGGTCCTTTATCAGTTGTTTGATGTGTTGTATTAGTTATGTCCTAGTGTCTTCGTTACGTGTTGTTTTTCTTACACCCCTTACGCAATACGATACTCCAGCTGTAGCCTGTGAGGTATGCGTATAAATAAATAAATCAATAAATGTTACCAAGCGGGTGCTCTTTTGTAGTCGTCTAAAGAGCACCGGAATGTTTTTCAAAGCTGGCTTAAGTTATGTGGGAGATTTGGTGTGTCGCGACCTTTACAATTTTTTGCGCTGAGCCAAAACATACACATTGGGACAAGGCAATTATTTCAACGTTTGAGTTTCTCTGTCAACGTGTCGCAACTTGTTACAAGGAGGCTCAATACCTCAGGGCCATATAAACCTTCAACCGGTGCTTACTGCTTCGCACGGGTGATTTGTAAACGTAAAAATTACTCCTAAACATTCACAGCTATATGCCCACATGTAGCATCACTCATATTATTACTTACATTTAGATATCTTGAAGAACGAAAAAACGAACACGCTCCACAAGGAAGATGTAACTTTTCCCTGCGTATTCGCAAATATTATTCGTGTGATAACCGGCCAGAAACGTGCTAAAAAAGTATTTCCTATTATTATGCAACGATTCGTACATTATTTTAGTTAAGTTTATAAATTATTGAGGTATCACTAAGCAGTCAGCTGGTATTAATGCTCCAGCTCCAATACTTCTCATTTAAATAATGCCAAGGGCAGTACAATAACAAAACTTGTGCACAATAGAGTGGATATTGCTTCAATTTATGCACTCGGTATGCCAGCTCAATAGCGACCAGAATGGTCCAGCATCTAGTATCCATAAACATTCATGTAAAGACTGTAGTAAGGAAACCTCCACCAGCATCAGCCACCCATGTGGTTTCACTGATCACTACTCTGCTTTGTACTAGTGCTTGTTCCAACTGGCCGTCCCGATTTCAGGGCTACCTTGAGCTATTCGTTGTTCATTCCACACAAGTGTTTACTAGACAACTGTTTTAGCCATTTCACCTAAAAGTAAGCTATGCCCTACTTTTTTCCATCCTTGAACCAAAAGAAATTTTCTTAGAATACTATGAACACGCGCTACACTATCAATTGAAAAAGGATACTAAAATGTCAAGCATTTGGCTATTTAATCAGCGGTCAATGCCCTCATTATGGACGTCTTCTTGCACGTTTCTTTTCTTTCAAAATAAAAGAGTCAATAATGCTACGCGCTAATTCTTCTACAGCAAGGGTGCGACACATTGAAAAACAGAATATCGTCAAATAAAATCTTGCAAGAAAGGCCGATAAGTCTATTAGGCCCTAAGTCAATCGCCTGCTCAAATGAATCAGTCATATTTACTCGTTCCAAATATCACTGAATTTAACACAAAGCCCAATGTATTTCATTTTGCTACTCGCCATTGGCTCGAGCTGCACGAGCGCGAAGGTACCAGCCAGTCGCCTTCGCGCCCGTAAAGCTGGAGCTAGCGGCGACAGCCGAAGTGAGCAGTCCACTAGGTGGACTCTTACGGAATACCCCCCCCCCCCCCGCACCCCCTGAGCACAGAAAGACAGTTTTCTGAACCTTAGTACGTACGCGTAATCACAGGGGACTACGCATGCGGTAATGACAATAAATCCAGCAATTTTACTGTGACGTTCTCGCACTTGTCTGTTGGACGTACAGCATACGGCACGTGGCCGCGATATTTTCGCACTCGGACCTTTATACAGAACATCACGGCGTTATCGAAGCCGACGGGGAAATTTGTCAGAAGTGTCATATAGTTACGATTGCAACAAATGAAGTACGCTCATCTATGTGTAGTTCGATTGGACGACGCTCACGCGCCTGCTTGGAGCATTCGCTCAACGCCACCTCGATAAAATGAGGTCGTGTGTAATTTAACCAGCACCAACATTCTATTTGGAAGCGCTGCATTACTGGCAAATAGTATTTCACCTAGAAAGTCAGAACAGCGCTATGCTCTGCACAATATTGTTATAGGGAAGAGGAAGGCAGAAACCGGTTAATGGCGGCGTAGTCACGTGTTCAAAAATTTCAAGGGGCACTTAGTTTTCCGTACATGAATGAACGCGAAAGCATTGCGGCCACGTCAGCAGAAGCGCGGCGACGTCTGGTGGTGCCACGGGTGGAGTCACGTGACTCGAGGCGGCCACTTCAACGCAAGTGCCACGCCATCACATCACCAACGGTGTTCGTCAGAAGGTGCGCTCAACGCAAGGTCGATGGTTCGACTGCCGCCCAAAAAAGGTCGTTGGTTCGAGTGCCTGAATCAACTCTAGCTGAATTAACTGTGCGTCAATTAACTCCATCCTAATTAACACCAAATGTCGTGGGTTTGACTCCCCCAAAATGTCATTGGTTCGAATGTCTTAATTCCCTTCGCCTTCAAGCAGTCAAGGTAGGAGAGACACCCACGACCAAAGGTCGTGGGTTTGGTCGGCGGTTGGACACTTGCCATATGTCAGGGGTTCGACTCCCACCAAAGGACGAAGGCTCAACTCCCACCAACGGTTATGGGTTTCAATGCCTTAATTACCTCTATCTTGACTGCGCCTTAATTAAATATGCCTTAACACCAAATGTTATGGGTTCGACTCCCACCAATGGTCGTAGTTTCGACTCCCTACAAAGATCAAGTTCATAGCGTTTTCGGACCATCGTGTGGTCCCCCTAACGCCGGATTTTCCGCCTCATGAGCCATATAATGCTATTGCACTAAAACAGTAGCGCCAATGCAACGACGCTTTAAACGGTCTATAAAATGAGAAAACACAGTCTTTGTGCTAAATTAAAAGACCATTCAATTGGAAAACCGTTCTTCAGTGGTGTTTGAGGAGCGGGGTGTCGAGATTTCCACTTAAAATTCAGTGTCATTCCACTCTGTCGAGGTGGATGACCAGCGAAGCTGTGTATTTGGTGAATGGCCGTTGCTCCAATGAAGCGTTCCAAGTTTTCGGGATCGGGGCCACATGGACAGTTCGCATTTCTTCCCGCCTCGCGGCTTGCAGCGCGCTTATACGCTTGGCGTCCGCGGCCCGCTCATCGTCGGTGGTCTCCTTCAGCCGCCGCGGCCATTTCCTTTTCTGTTCACGCCATCGTTATTGGTAGGCACGCTGTTCTCCAGACCGTACGACATGCGGCCTACCCATTTCACAGTCAGAGCAGAACGGGGGAAAGAAGCCTACGGAGAGCATGACGTCAGGGGACAGAATACACTCAGATCGGTTGGCACTACTTTGAATACGGGAGATGGCGTGCACGTATATAGTGTGAACGCAAACATGGCCGACGCGGGTCAAAGTGTGTTATCTGTTCTTATCAGCTTAATATCTGATACAGGTTGTACTTGGACCCAAGTACTTGGACCGAACCACTCGACATTCCCGCGGAGTCATTCTTTCGGGTTGGTTTGGACATACATGGCCCTTTTTCTCTATCTACCTCTGAGAACAGGTGGATCGCTGTGGCCACGGATTACGCCACGCGCTACGCCATCACCCAAGCGCTCCCTACAAGCTGCGCCACAGATTTCGCCAATTTTCTTCTACGCGACGTGATTTTATTACGTGGAGCTCCGCGACAACTTCTCAGGGACCGTGGCCGGACATTCCTATCAAAAGTTATCGCAGACATCGTTCAGTCCTGTGCAACGAGGCACAAGCTATCCACGTCATACCTTCCGCAAACAAATGGCCTCACGGAGCGTCTCAATCGCACTCTCACAGGCATGCTCGCGAAGTATGTCTCTTCAGACCACACTGACTGGGACCTCGCTCTACCGTTTGTCACGTTTGCTAATAATTCCTCGTGCCACGACACAGCCGTTTAGTCACAATTTTCCCTTCTGTTCGGCCGATAACCAGCACTGCCCCTCGACACAACACTCCCTGTTCACGCAGCACCGACCAGTGAATATGCAAGGTAAATTGCCCGTGACCGCCTTCTGAACTCCCAAGAAAGTCAAAGGCGTTTGTACGACCGGCGACACCGAGACGTGCACTTCCCGCCCTGTTCTTTGGTGCTTCTATGGTCTCCATCACATCAGGTCGGCCTGTCAGAAAAACTGCTGTCTCGTTACACAGGCCCATACCGAGTGCTTCGTGCCGTGACTCCGGCCACCTACGAGATCGCCCCTGGCGCCCCATTTGCTTCCCAGTCCAGTGATATTTTGCACGTTACACGACTGAAGCAGTATCACCCTCCTAGCCATGACATTTAGGCGCTCCGAGACGTCGCTTCTGCCGTCGGGGGATTATGCTACACGCACGTTGTTTGATTGAACGAGGCGCGTGGGCGTGGGCCACCACTCGAGAAAAGAGGAGGAAGAACGTACTGGGCTCACGCTGTTAATCCAACCGGTCAGCGCTGCAACCTTTTGTAAATACATTCTGTAAATAGTTGATCCTCTAATTGACTCGTCCTTCGCGTAACAATATTAAGCCTATTTTTGCAAGTTGGCGGAGTGCTTCAAGACTGCTTCACCTCCGCCATAGGTCGGCCCGGTATTGCACTATATTCGGGTTTTGTGGTCTACGTACATCAATCCGCAGGAAACTAGCCACGTACATCTTCAATGTAAAAATTCACGGCTGCGCCTCACCGTTGAGTATGCGCTTGGCAGTCTCCTCGGTGGCTCCGGTAAGAGCATCGGCAGCGTCGGCGTATGCGGCTGATGCATCCGGTGACGTCCGGCTCCAGTCCTCGCACACGTAAGCGTGAAAGTTGTCGCAAGGGTCGATGGCTCGTCCTTTCAGCGTTCCCGAGAGAAATTGCCCTGAGCAAGTGCATATGGTCATCCGAATACCGTCATAGTACAATGGAAAGCGCACACTTTATATACAGGGTGCCCCACGTAATTTTAGACAAACCTAAAGAAATATGCAAATGCGACTTAGCTGGACAGAACCAAGGTATTGTGGTTTGCCGTCGCTTGCGCATAATTTTTTACATTCCGCCCAATTACATAATTATTTTTATTTAATTGATCGTCTTCTAAATTATTAAAGTTAGATGAATGTCAATGAGAAAATTGTAGAACAACATGAAAAACTCCCGATACAGCTTTCTGTTGCTCAGTACCAGCTACATAAACGTGTTTTTCCGAGCGTGAAAGAAGCCCGCGAATATACGCAAAGTGCCTCGAGTGGCCAGTCATGCGGCAATTCAGTGTGTATTCGTGGGCTTTTCTCAGGCTAAGCAAAAACACGTTTATGTAGCACGTATTGAGCAACAGAACACTGTATCGCCAGATTCTATCACGGTGCTATCATAGGCGCGCGAATGCGTTGCCAGTGGTATCTTTTTTTTTCAGCCTTTATTTTATGCTGGAAAAATAAAGAACGAATACAGCACACTTAAGCCGCTTTAAGAACTGTTATTGGTATTTTGTCGACATTCAGGACAACGTTCGCATTGACGCCCTATATGTCGAGTAAGTTAACGCCACATTTCCAAGCTTGAATATACATTTATTTTATCCAAAAAAAACGCTCATCGCAATTATGAACAACGCCAATTAAGTACAGTGACCGCCGTTTGTGTGACGCCATGAGTTATTTCATAATCCTTTTTATCATTACTTGGGACAATCAGTGTAATACAAGCAGGCTAGCCGGTAGTTACTGTTCGTGCGTACTTGAGAGCAATAAGAGATATGAGCGCAGTGAGACGGCTTACGACAAGCGCTTGCTGTGTGGCTCCGATTCTGTTCTTCTATTGAGTTGTGCGTTAAAGTACTGAAGATCTGTTGGCTGTAGCATTTTTCAAAACTTCAATTAAGACCTGGACGGACGGCTGTTCAAAAATTACTCTGCCAACATTTCGCACAAATAAGTGGCGTGCATGTAAAGTGAAGATTCTGTGAATACGATAGGATCATTCGTAGTGCTACAATGAAAAAATCTGGGAAGCTTACGAAAACCCGGTGTAGCATAAAGTACAAAGACCCCCATTGGCAACCAAAATAATCCATCGTAGCAGCAGTAAACGGGAAAGGGAATAATGCTAGAAACATCACCTTACCTTCCGCTTCGCAGAATGAAGTGTTGCAGAATACTTCCCCATGCAGTGGACGCTCTGAAAGAATCGTGAGGCGTAGCGTTAGATCATCAAGGACATGTTTGTTCAATAATTTACTAAATTTTATACAGAAACCGCACAAATATAGGTGTTATGATTGTAGCCGAAGAAAACCTCGTGCCAAGACTGCCTCGCGCGTGCGCTATTTTATTTGGAAAGCAAGCACCAATAGCCTTTAGTGGCGCTAGTTTTCACAGGCATATATTGTAACATCTTCCGCCAGATGAGCTTTGCAGAGAGTAGCAAGATACTTGTTTGCTAGATCTACGCGTGGATGATCTCTGTAAAGGAGCTTTAGGTTTGGTCGGCGTATCTTCAGCCATGGGTCGCGGTTTCAAAGCACGCATTGACGAATGTGTGATCACTAGCGAATCATCTCCCGGTGTTCCTGGATTCCGTGTTGCGGGTGGCGTCTCATCAGGCGTCTCCGTGTCTGCACTAGGTAGCTTTGTTAGACAAGCTTTGAATTCTGCATGAAGATGCTGGCAGGGTTTCCCAGTTCTCAGGGCGGAGATGATTGCCAGGACTCTGGCAATTCGATCCGTCTTCAGTCTGTATTGGTACAGATGGGGCAATTGTTGGCTTGATAACACTTCATGGAAGCCACAGAGGTCCAGGCCTCACATTTCGTATGAGGACCTGAGAACGAGGGCTTGGTCAATGGCGCGTGAATGCTCGTTAGTCTTGTTGCATCTTCGACTTAAGTTACTTGTGCTCACATTATTCCTGAGATCAGGGAACGGGGTTTGAGAGGCGTACGTAGTGTCCCGTCAATAAGTACCTCTACTGCCGACAAACCTGCCAGACTGTCAGGCCCACTGTCCTGTACTAAAGATGGGCTAGCAATCTTTTTAAATTATGCTATGACTGACTTCTTCAACTTATTTTGTACAAGCTGAAATATGCGCTCTACAGCGCCATTAGTCTCAGGGTGGTAGGGTGGCATCTTGATACCTCTGATGTTATTCATCTTGAGCAATTCTTGGAAATTCGGACTTGTGAAAGCTGTGACACCATTCTTTCATGTATTCCATGAGTTGCAGAATATGGCCTCAGACTGCGGACGGTGGCTTCCGAAGATTAAAATCGCGCTGGTACAACTTTAACTCATCACGCATCAACGATTACTAAGCAGTAGTGGCGCGCGTGAGTGGGGCGTCAATGTACTGCCACACCCGGGAAAGCGTCAAATACGCCTGAAGTGTCTGTGCGATTGCTATCGAAAAATGTTAATATTTTATTAATACGTGTCATCAAAAGCAGAGCATTGTGATGCAATTTAAATCGTTATATAATAATATACAAAAGAAAATGTGTCACTTGCACCCCCTTACTTGTTTGGAGCGTCGACTTCCGATCCACAGTAGACTCCGTTCTGCTCGTCATCTTCGAAAGGAGAAAGATCACAGCGAAAAAAAAATTATTGATGTAGTTACTACTTACATAAATAAGTGTGTTCTTTCACATACAATAAAGGTGAAAAGAAAGGAGTAAATGACGGGCACTTTGTTCTGCCCGTGTATTCATTGCGTAGAAGAGGCCTCGACTTTGGCAGCCTTGGTGCTTGAGGCTGATTACGAGGGACTATCGATAAGTTGCTTGCTCCTAATTCCTGCGCTTTAAATGGTGTTCCGCATCTTCAACAATTAGAGCTAGTGAATGCCTTTGGCTAACACTAACCGGGATACTCTTCTACACATAGATCAATATTCGAGGAGGCTGATGGGAGCATGGCCTACGGTATCTTATTGTAAAACACGCACACATTTAACGCGGAATATGCAACTTTGAGTACCGCTTGCAGCAATTTTGCTTTCTGTTCACTTATATCTTTCTGCTCTGTATTATCAGTACATTTTGATTAAAGAACAGGGACTTTCCTTATGTCTTTTCTGGTTTGATTGTTTATAGTTCATATATATTGTTAAAGAGCAATGGGACATGATGCATCCATGGTAATATGTTATGGTTGCTACAAGCTGTAGTTTTCCGCCTTGGTCTCCGTCAACACTAGTGCTGAAAGCAAGTGTGAGACGGAATCGAAAAAAATGCAACCAAGAAATCAAGTGAGAAAGCGAACAACAAAACAATCATTTGTTTCAATCCGCATCAATGTCACAAATAGTAAGTCGCTTCGTAGTCGTGCGCACTAATGCTGTAAAAAGTGTTAAATATTTTGACTGCAGTAACACCATGAGCTAAGCGCATGCCACGACTAGCAGAGCTTGCAACTTCGCTAGTTGAACCAGCCAGTTGCAGCGAAACAGTTGCGTGCACCAATCCTTGCTCCCTAATATAGGTTAGATTCCTGAGTACCGTGGCAGACTTAAACCGAGAACTCATGCAAGCTCGCGCAAAGTAACAGGCTTGAGGCATTTCCTTCCTTCTTTACTAAGAACCACCACCAGCCAATCAATGACTTCAGATATTGTGTTATTCATAGATGGCATATCTCAGAATGAAAATCCTAATTTCACATCGTCAGGTGGCTTTAATTTATACTAAAGCACATTTCTGACAGTTATTAGTATATTTTGTACTCTCAGTCTCTTTATACAGGCCACATAACGCATGACATGAATGTAAGAAAGGCCGTTCCCATCTATAAATCATCTAGTAAACAGTAACCATTCAATTATTGTGAGATCTCTTTAACAAATGTACCGTTTAAAATCATGGAAAGTGCCATATATTCACAAATCTATACCTTTCTCGATTCGAACGATTTCTTTCATTTTTCACAGCATGGTTTTCGCAAAGGCCTTTCCTGTGAAACTCGACTGCAACCTTTCTTCGTAATTACACTCAAAATTAGACCGTCACCAACAGACTCGTGCGACCTTACATTTTGCGAAAACTTTTGATTCAGTGTCTCACAAGCTCCTTCTAGATAAACATTCTGACCTAGATATCAACCTTATTGTACCTAACTGTATTTCAGCATTCCTGAGCAATCGTTCTCAGTCTGTACTTGTGAATTAGCTTCTTTCTAACCCTCTCCCACTAACGTACCGTGCCCCCCCCCCCAGAGGTTAGTACTCTAAACCCAGTTGTTTCTAATCTAATTAAACGAATTGCGTTTCCGAACGTCATATCGGATTTGTATGTTTGCGGACGGCTGTGTCATTTATCGTGCTGTCACTATTCATTCTCAGCCACAAGACAAACTTAATTCAAGATAGGTGCGACCATTCGGTAATGTCACTTAACCATGGTAAACGTATATTAGTAACTTTTTCGCGTCGGTGTGAACGTTTGTCTTTTTTTTTTGTTACATCAGCTGGTAACGTCAACGCTTAAGAAGTCGAATTATTTAAGTACTTTTGGTAACTACAACGGCGAAGCAGTCGCAGGAGTCACCTAGTCACAAGATTTAACCTGGTTCATGCATGTCACTAACATAGTAGAGTCTGCCACCAAAACACTCCGCTTTCTAAGATGTCACCTACGTCATGCACCTTATCACCTGACGTCCCTGGCCTACAAATTAATTATCAGACAAAAGTTTCAATATGCCGCTGTCATTTGTAGTCCGCACCAAATATATCTTCTAAATACCCTTGAAGTAGTGCAGGATCATGCAGCCCGGTTTATTCATCCGAAAACATAATACCAGCGTGTCGTTCCTTAAAAAACAGAATAAACCACATCCACTTTTGCAGATGGTCACCGAATTGAATCTCTAGCCATTTTCTTTAAGTTATTTTACAGGGCCCGCGACCAACCAAGCTTTATCAACCCACAATCGCGCATATGTAATCGCACCAGCCAAGGCCACGCACCCGCACACCCACACTGCCATATTCTCTGCCTCCTTCATTCCACGTACCGCCTAAAATTGGAACAAAGTATTCCGCAGCCCTTCCGCTATAACTTCTCATCATTATATGTGCGTAATGTAAGAGATTGTTGCGTGAATAACATGTTGATACCATTGTTAATCATTTCAGGTAATTACTTACATCCACATCTTATGTAATAACTAGAGGCCGGATCTTTAGGCATTAAAAAAGCGCGTTTTAGGCGCCAGAAATAGGCAGGCAAAGCAACGCTTTAGGCCCCCAACGTCGTAAAAATAGGCATTATAAATTTTTACATCAATGCAAATAATTTCAAACGAAGACATGCGCGACCTGTATCTACGACAGGAAAACAAGAAATGTTATAGTTTATGATAACACAAAGGCGCCCACAGTTGAACATAGCCGTGCAATTGTCCCCAAAAGCTGCTGGACTAATGGCGATCATTTGGCGTAATTCAACGAGCACACTGCTCATATTCATGTTCAATGGTCACTGCACTCGAGCGTTGCATAAAGTGAAACAAGCATGAAAAAGAATACTTGAATGTTGGGAATCCTGATTAATAAAGCGCTACTTTATGCCTGCCTGAAGCAATTAAATTAAGACACAACAAAAACAGACAAATAACAAATGCAAGAGAGACTACAACTTATAAGAAATTAATATGTTCTTACATGAAGACTGTTACGTACAACTCTGGCAATTTTCTTCTGTACAATGACATTATCGGAATTTTACAGGCAAAACGCCCCAACACTGCCGATTACACTTCCGCCCATTTGAAGTGCACGTGTTTGAAGAAATCTGTTTGGAGAGCACGCGGAACGTAATCTAAGAATCACTGTTAAGAGTGTGGAAACAATAGCAAACTACCACCATCTCCAGATTTTTGGATTCAAAATTGTTCCTCTTGTCACTCAGAATGATCTTGTACACTGAGAAGGAACGCTCGACGCAGTGAACACCTCAAAAAGTAAATTACAAACAAAACAAAAGCCGCGTGCACGTCACATTTTTCTTTCTTCTTTTGCTCTTTACTGTCCCTTTCCCCTGACGGCTCTCCGCGGTTTCGCATTCGCTAATCGCGGCGCAACAACGGCTAGCGGTTGTTTTCCGAAAGTTGGTTAAACTAAATGATCAGGTTGAACCCCATAGAGTTCCGAACAGTCAATGTTGCCCGGTAACATGAATAACGGTCCCTAACTGCACTCTAAAGCGAAACTTGAGGCTAAATAGTGTTCATATAGGCGCCGATATTGAAAATAGGCATTTATAGGCATTTAGGCACAAACGCCAAAATAGGCATTTATAGGCACTATAAAAACACTATAAGAGCTCTTCTTAACCTCTAATTCATGCTCATATATCAAAGTGGGGCGATAGGAGCGCAAGGAACAAAAAAGGCATTTCCCTAAAATCTGGTCTCTAGTAATAACCCATCCTTGACGGGTCCCTAAGGCAATTAAAACAAGTGACGTAAGCATTCAGCTCACAAATGACCTGCGAAGCTGTTTGGCACACGACGTACAGCACACGACTTGCGTAGTCTTGCATTACCTCTCGGGAACGATCTCACAGGTGCGCCCAGCGCCGCCGACTGCATTCTCACATCTGTACTCGCCGTGGGCGCGCTGCTCCTCGGGTGTGCGCACTGTACGCGGCCTTCCCATTACGACGAGAGAAGTGACATTCAGAATGGTGAACGGCAGCTTGTCTTGTCGACAACACCCTATGATGCCACCGCCCCGGGAGAGCGTAAGGAAACTAGGCACGCGCGAGCTTCGAACGATGACAAAGACAGGGTGGTGTGAACGTAAACATGGCCGACGGGGGCAGCACAGCGGTAAATCTTAGAAACGCTTATTGTCTACCAGAGTATCTACTGATCTCGAAAATGGTGCCTATTGATAACTAATTTACTCAATATAGATATCCAAGTGATGAGACGTATAAAGGTTTGCTTAGAATGAAGCCATTTTACATCAAATTCGGTGCCTGAGTTTTGGCTTACGGTGTTGGAAAATACACGGAACCCAAGCCCTAAACAGCTTCGCCGTAAAATAATCTTCCGCTTGGTTATGCTGATTGCACGGGACGTGATGCGGCTACAAAATAGTTTTTTTTTCGTAAGCACTAGGAGTGTCTAAGTGGACAAAAAGTGTATGTATATGAAGTGTGGAAAGCCGGTCATGTTGTAGAGGTAATATACCGGATGTTTCAGTGAGCACTAGCAAAAATGTTTAAAGGTTGCCTGTGGCAGATGGCACCGCTCTAGTTCATTAGCTGGTCTACTCGAAGAGCCGGACATTAAATTCCTATGGATAATCTACTACTTAATAAAACATGACTAATAAGTTTTTAATTAATTACCTTATTGGCCATTTTGCAATTTACAAATTCTAGCCGGGGAGTTCGCAAGGCTGATCCACTTTGAACGAATTACCAGGATGACACCAGTTTCGAGGTACTAATTCCTTAACTTTGTGGAGAAATGCGTTGGCGTTCGAGTTACTTTCTTAACAAAGTGTCGTTTTATGCACTAAAGCACAAAACTAACTGGAACGCCAATGCCATTTGTCCGCAAAGTTCGGGAATTATTACCTCGAAACTGGTGTCATCCTGATAACTCGTTCAAAGTGGATCTGCCTTGCAAACTCCACGGCCAGAATTTGTAAATTGCAATATGGCCAATGAGGTAATTAGTTAAAACCTAATTAGTCATGTTTTCTTAATTTGTAGATTATGCATAGCAATTTCTTGAACAAGTAATGTCCGCCTCTTCGAGTAGACCAGCTCATAAACTAGAATTGTGCTATCTGCCACTCGCAACCTTTCCGAAAATTTGAAACTGTTCGCTGAAAAAACCGGTATATATAAAGTGATCATGGTCCGTTCCGGACCACCGCCAGGTACACTTCGCTTCCTCGAAGAGGCAGGACGTGTTTCGAGTGAGCTCTTGACGGACCACCGCCAGGTACACTTCGCTTCCTCGAAGAGGCAGGACGTGTTTCGAGTGAGCTCTTGAACAACAGTGGGCAATGTGGTGAACGTGGTCTAAATTGTAGATCCGGGTCATCCAAAAAGGTGCGACTTAATGCTAGCGCATTTTTCTCGCATTTAGCGCTAAATCGCTAGTGCATGTTTGCCTAAAATCCACCAGATATGCCGATGAATCCTTCAGATTAACGCGTACTTATTTATCTTTTTTCAGGGACTGCCTGTCACCCGCTAACCACTTAAAGTTATCTCTAAGCGCAAGTCGCGCCAGCATGATTTGGAACTTATCCACGTGTTATCGTTGATTCTATCTGTTATGAATGTTCTCTGCAGAAGATTGTGTAATCAGATTGTATACGTGACAGGAATTGTGTAGCACTTTCTGGAAGGCGTGCGTGCACCAACGATTACCCCGGAACCTTTGACGAGTCATGTATAAAAGACGACGCGCTTGAACTGTTTGAACCGCACATCATATTTTCAACGATCGCCGACTGTGCTCGCCGCTATCGTTGTGCTTGACTGTTACTTGTCCTTTTTGTGTTTCTAGGCACAGGTTCGCCCAATAAAGAGTTATTGTCGTGATTCGCGGGTTTCGCTACGGCATTCTTCGTCACTACGACGGAACAATATGCTGGAAATATACTACAAACGTCTATTGCGCTTCTCAGGACATTTATTCATGCACTTTTCAGTTATATATGTGTGTAACACTTTTACCGCACATTTATCGAACCGAAAGGAAACGTTCACAATTTTCCGATGGGCGGAATCTAGTAAGTACCCTACGGATTCTTCAGCACCGAAGCCACACGCTTCAGATAGCAGCCCCAAGATCGCACGGGACATGTGCCAGACTTCGGTGAAACCGTTTCACGTCTACTTATACTTGACTAGGTAATGTCCCGCGGTTCAAAGAAAAAAAAAACGCGCGACTGTACTGGGTACGTGTTGCACTTCAATGAGCCACTTTCCCGCCAACTGAGGTGACTGAATATCTCCAACTGGTTATAATCCACTAGGAATATGCCACTCCTCAACGCGAAAAAAAAAAAAACGAGCCGGCTATCCGTTTTCGGAGGCCACACGCGCATTTCGCGGTCGTATCGCTAAGTGGTTAACTTTGGTGATTGTGCATGCGACGTTGTTTACTGAAGGAAAACCAGAAAGCACGGATGCACTCGACATGTGCCCCTATTCAATAAGCCTATTTTATGCCAACTTGGGCGTTTGGGTATTTGCCGCTGGGTATGTGATGCTGTTGAATGTCGGAGGTCACGCACGGATTTCGCGGTGGCACCTCCAGATGGAGTCGCGTGTCTAGCGGTACGCAGTAGCTGGTCCGCGGGGATGAGATTGATAGGACCCGATCCATTAAAGGCATAAGTAACAGTGCAGTGTACGTATAGAGTTTCTAAAGGAGAGAGTAAAGATGAAGCTGAGAAAGGCAAAATGTTTCACAGCCTTGGATGCAGCCATTGCAGAATTACCTCAAGCCAGCTAGGTGACCCCTTGTAGCAACGCCGTATTGAAGAGGATACGAATAATTCAGTATCGTGTTCGATGCGCAAGAGAGAAGCCTGGCGGCACTCCACGCCTCATACGCGTAGCCTGTGTGAACGCCCGCACGCACCGCGCACAATAGGCTTTAGCGCACTTTGTGGCGCCGCCGCTGTGCGGTGTAATATGTGCAAAAGAAGCGCGAGAATGGCGACCGGCTGCAGTACACGCCTAATACATGACGCATTTCGGCAGTCACAGTAGCTGTATTGATACAATGATTTTTTGCGAATCGCAATAACGCCGACCGATTCATCGTTAGATTGGTTGTTGCGGATTTTGTTTTTCTTGTTTCAGAATGTCAATAATTTGCCGCGATGTATTTCTAGTTTCTGCAGGCTTAGTGTCAATAATCAATTCTGGAAAGAGATTGAGAATTCATGGTTGGCAGCCAGCTTATACAATCTGCGTAAAAAAGTTTGTTTTCTAGCCCAAGTACTCACAGGGAAGTGTGATCAAGAGAAGTAAATATACAGAAGAAGAAGAAAAACGGGTTGGGCACATGCGGCAGAAACTAACAAGTCTTGATCAGCAGCTTACCGCTACCCTTGCAATGAAACGTGCACAATCAATGAATTCTACCGTTACTAACATGTGGGGCTGAAACTAAGAGGTTAACAAAGAAGCTGGGGAAAAAGGCATGGGCAGCGCCACGAGCGATGAAACTACAATTCTTCGGCGTGACATTGAGAGCCAGGAAGACAGCGGTGTGGATTAGAAAGAAAAGGGGGGTAGATGGTATATTTTTTGACATTAGAGGAATAAATGAAGCGGGCCAGGCCGGATAACTATAGTCGTCTGTTAGAGTTACAGAATGGGTACTAAACGCACAGAAGATGTCATCGAGGGCGGCACAGAATTAGCTGGTGTGATGAAATTAGGAAATTAGCTGGCATAAGATAGGGTAAGCTAGATCAAATTAAGGGTGATTGGAGATTGCTGGAATAGGCTTTAGTCCTGCGTAGAGATGAACAGGCTGCGGCTGGCGATCTCTATACTTACTGTGCTCTCACTTTCGGAAGCACTGGTATCTTCGGAAGCGCTAGTATCCATCGCTGTGTCTTGTGAGCTGGGGACGCCAGATGCCGTGTCCATAGTGGACTCCAGCGAGCTTGCTTCTGGAGTTGTGGGTTCACTGGAGAGCGTGCCTGGTCCCTCGGTAAATGTCACCAGGGCCTGGGGAGTGATCGGTTCGCGGCGCTGGAAGTTATATCGCATGCGATGAGTTAGCTCACATCGCCAAACACGCGTTGTCTTTCGCACGAGCAGCCGCCAAAGTGCAACAAATAAAATTTTTTATCAGAGATATTAATAATTATACAGCGCCAGTAAAGTTATCGACAATATTTGACAAGGAATAGATTCTTTGAAGGAACAAATTTAAGTATTTGTGATACTGTATGGAACATGTATAGTCCACGTCCTTCTCTGCCCCCTTTGGATGTATCTTCCTCCCACTTTTAGTAAAGGTACTATCTTTTCCAATATTTGATCACAACGCGTACCTTGCACGTGCAGTTCAGTAAAACCAGCATGACAGTTTCTGTGATATATCGCGAGATACCTAGCGAAGAACCTAAGAATCATGCAAAAACCGATAACAAAATGAATGTGGCTGACCTAGAAACAGGCCGGAACTTTTGCGTACGATTATTGCCATTGATGTAATTCTTCATATTATTTTTTTACACATCATGCGCGAGTATTCCATCTCGGGCACTATAACGTAAAATGATTCCAAACTGTTTGATTCCAATTTCTGCAATCAGCCTCCACGATTGGTCAAAACATTTTCGGGCCACTCCCAACTTCGCCTGTCTGTCACGCGACGTCATGAAAACCACGATAGCTCCACATCTGATATAACGTGTACACACTGATTATGCATGATTAAACCGCACAAAAGGAAAATAATCATTTCTGATTCGACGCCTTTTCACCATTAGCCCTCTGCTATTGGTTCAATGTTTTCTGGCTACGCCCACTTCGCCTGTCTGTCACGCGACCTCACAAAACCGCGAAAACTGACCACGTCAAAGTGACGTGTACGCGAAAAAAATGCATTAATATGCCGAACAAAACCGAAAATTTTTCTGAATAGCCACAGAATGCCCCGTTCCGAAAGGAATAGAAGATGGCTGCCCGCCGATCGCTCAGGCCCTCGCTACTCGCACCTGACTGTGAGCATGTATTTATTTGCGCATGATAAACCTTCTTGCTTGGCAGTAAAATGTTATCGAGCCCTTTCGACATGCATACGGCATCGCGCTGTCAACTCTTCCTTGCTGAGGATCCATTTTAGCGGCATTCTCATCCTTCCGTTACCCGCCGCCGCGATTTTCGACCAGCCACCGTAAGCTAAGTAAGGCGAAGCAGACCAATTGTAGTAGCCGGCCCCACCCTCTTCATGCGGTTATTTATTTTCACTGTACTGGCTCGGCCCCATCGAAACCCTCTCCACTAGAGCGTGCTCCTCGCACCTTGTCAGCCAATTAGATAAGAAAAACCGCTGAGTGTAGACAATGCTATTGGTTTTAAAAGCGAACAAAGGTGACCTCCTACAAACGAGGAGAGTATTTGATTGGGTTGTTCAGACAACGCTGCGGGTCGCCGTCCGATGCTTGCGTCGGCGGTTACGTAAATTTGACGTCAGGAGTTTGGAATCAAAACAGTTTGGAATCATTTTACGTTACAGCGCCCCTGTAGTTACTTTTGTGTAGGGCCACAACGGCTTTTTCGTCCTTTCTCATTTTTAGTGGGACTCTAAAAGACGGTGTGCCCTGCCTTTCATAAGCAGGTACAAAACGCCAGTCTGATCACACGTTTAGTTTAATAATTATGAGCTACTGCATCTCAATTCGTCTTTTGATAAAAGTTTTTATATTTCATTTATTATGCATGTTGGGTGATGAAGAATAAATGTTGCTATTAATATTTCTAGGGAATTTTTTGTACCTTTTCGTATCCCACTTAGAGAGTTCATGAACTTCTCTCACACCAACCTGTGTAACAGGGTATGTTCCACTAGGGTTTGCGCCGCTTTTCTACGGCAAACATTGCTTTAAGATTTACCGATGCTGGGCGCAATTGAACCCTTGGCGTACATATTGCGACGATATTGTCTGCACATATATTCACAGAGTAGACATACGCAGATTTAGTGATGGTGACTCTACATGGCGCCACGTGTTAAGTTGGAAGCGCGACAGAGAATCCCGGCGGCATGCGCGCATCATACATGGTGCGTCTTAAGTTTGGCGCTACGGTATGTCGATATATTGCTGCAATGCGAATCGAATTTACCTGAACATTTGTCGTGAAACATGTACATTTACCTTACCTTCATCTAAAGCTTGTCGTTTTGGCTGAAAGCTACTCAGGACGTATTGCATATTTTGGGAAACTCCAGTCATTATAGCTGCAGCATCCCGCTGGATATTTTTTAACTTGTCCTGCCTATCGCAAAATCTGTCAGATTGCGTAAGGCTAGGCCTCGAGCAGACGCCCTTCGTCTAGCTATAGCGTGGTATGGAGTGGTCCAGGATAGTGATAGCCTAACTATAAATGGCGTCCATGCAACCAGAGCAATTATGAGCATTATTTTGAAAAAATGTGTATTAAGACAATTTTCTGTACATATTACTGCGCAATAAACAGCGTGAAAGCCTGCACGAGAGTTTCATAATGCCGTGAGTGACTGTGGGAGCAGGTGAGTGTGTCAATGAGCACTGCATTTAAATGTAAGCAATGCCGCACTATACTCCGTCATAAAATCGTATCTTTCACCGTCTCGTTTTTTTTTGTTTTTTTTTTTGGGGGGGGGGGTATAAAGGTAAAGAAACTCATTGAAACTCGAACGCTACATTTTTTTTTACTATAACGAACGCAGTACCTGCTAACACAGAAAAAAAAAGCTACTAGTTAGGACTTAAGGTGTGCCACGTAAATTAGCAAGAGCACTTTATTTATATTTGTTAATTGACTCCATTGATTCATGCTCGCGTAGGTCACTTCGTCGGCCTCTGTATCGCACGCTCGAAACACCCGACTATCATCTATCCACGCCTTCACGCACGCTCGAAACGCCCGACTATCTATCCACGCCTTCACAGTGAATGAAAGCAGCAGAAACGTGCTTGTACTTTTCCGACAATCTAGCAGTGCACGAGTGCTTCGGTTCCCCGACCTATGTGTTCAAGAATACATCGGTGACATTTATTAGAATCTCATGCGGGTCCGCTGTTACGCCAGAGGTTTTTTTCACACACCATGCGACCACTTCAGCTTCATTACCCACTGTACCTCTCTTAGATCGGCTCAAATGATGTGCTCGGCGTCAACTACCCTCTTTCCTGCCTCAAAACAGCGCAAACCGGCATCACATTGCAGGAAAATCATCGAACACAGCGGCTACGGGGTCGCGCGGAGCTCGGTGCATCCGCCATATGTAACAGTGTAGCCAGAGGCGGCCAGATTTTGCAGCGCCCGCTGCAGTTCACTTGAGTTGCGAATAGAGTGCCGTGTGACAAGATACTGTCAAACATAAACACTCCCGAAAAATCTATTTCCAACTAAAGCAGCTATGCATTTCATTGCTAGACATGACACGGATTTCAGAAGAATAAGTAAAATTTTTTCACCATGAATTTAACTAGTCTTGTGCTACATATGTGGGTCGTTTATGACCGGCCGTGCGGTAGCCGGCTTTGGGAAGTAGCTTTGAAGGGTTTCAGATTAGGTTGTACACCATCTCAATTTCTAATGTGTACACAACGCAAATCTGGGAACCAGAGCATTTCTCAATTCTAGCCCATCGGAATGCGGACGTCATGGCCAACAATTTCACAAGCGACTCTTGTGCGGAGCAGCTGAACGTCATAGCCCCTTGTCACGGCGACAAACATCGTCTTAGTTGTGCTAGATGTATATGAGTGCGCTTTGCTACTGAAAAGCCAATCCTGTGGGGGCTTTATATTTTCAAAGTAAACATATAGACACACCTTTGTCGTGCTGCTCAAGTCCTCCGTAAACGTGATCAGTTCTACTCCAGTGATGATTTCAGAAGCTGTGGCTGCAGGCGACTCCCTCTCTTCTATGGCTTCCGTCAGCTGATTGCTTTCGCTACCCGTGACCAATATGCCTGTTGACTCAAGTTCAGATGAAGTGTCCTGCAGTAAATGTTGTGGTTAGGGCCACATAAAGATATAATCGAAAATACCGAATGTGTTACGACCATTTTATGCACATATCACTCCACAATAAATAACGTGAACCTCTTCGCGAGAGTTTCATAATGCCGTGAGTGACTGTGACAAGTGTCTGTCAATGAGCACTGCACGGAAATGTAAGCAATGGCGTAGTGTAGTCTGCCATGTGGTTTTATCTTTTGTCCTATTGTTTTAGGTGTTGGCTATAAAAGCTGAGGAACTCATTGAAACTCGAACGCTACATTTTTTTACTATAACGAACGCGGTACCTGATTACGCAGAAAAAAGCTACAAGTTTTTACTTCAGGTACGCCACGTAAATAAGCTACCTAATTAGCAAGTTATAACAACTTTATTTATATTTGGCTAATTTGCATTCATATTGATGTTTCTTCTATGATCAAATTGCATGCCCAATTTAGTCATGCTCGCGTGGATCACTATTTAACTTTACTGTTAATTTGGAGCAATTTATATCAGCGTCTTGGGGACTGGTAGAAGTTCGGAGGCATTTTGGCAAGGACAGTGACTTTGTGTCTTACCCATGAACACCCCTTGTCACCTAAAAATAGCATAAACGTCCTTTGCGAGCGCGCTGAGCTCTAGGCCAAAAGTGCCTTTAGGTACAGTTGAATGGACATTTATATTAAATCACGTCATTCATGCTCTGGTATTGACATGTTCACCAGCTTCTTGTTGTCTTTAACAGGCATCAATAATAAGTACACACAATAATTCATAACACTACTGATAGCAGAGTCACAATTCGTGCATTTCTGGAGAGTTCGTGTCGACACCACTCTTCTCATGGTGTGACCTTACAGAAAGACATCTTAATATCACAAAACCTGCACAATATGATAATTCTAGCAAAACCTAAGAGTTCCTATAATAAATGGAGCGCATTCCTTGCATTTCCACCTATAGTACAAGTTTAATTTATATTAGATGTCGTTATTGGTAAATGACTAAATGATAGCTTCAATATGTATTAGGCCTCCCTTGGTGCACTTTTTAATTTTGATTTTTACTTCATGCAGTCTGGACAGCAGAATCACTGCCTTCTTCCTATTACTGTAAAACTTGTTTATTGCTGTGTTAGCAATAAATGCTTGTTATTGCTGTAGTTAAAGCAATTGTACCCTATCGAAATGCGGACGTCATGGTGAACAATTGCAGTATTGCTGAGCAGTTGACCAGCGGAGCGTCTTTTCACGGCGAGAATTGTACATTTCTACTAGATGTATATGAGTGTACTTTGCCACTGAGGAGTTAGTCTTATGGGTGGTTTATATTTTCAGCGTAAACAAATAGACACACCTTTGTCGTGCGGCTCAAGTCCTCCGTAAACGTGATCAGTTCTACTGCAGTGATGATCTCAGAAGCTGTAGCTGCAGGTGACCCCATTCCTTCTATGTGTTCCGTCAGTTGGTTGGCTTCGGTGCCCGTGACCGGTATGGCTGTTGACTTAATTTGCTGCAGTAAAATAATGCAGTAAATTCTGAGGACCAGATAGAATATCGTTGAAAATGCAGACTGAAAAAAGTATGTCTGAAAGAATAATGCGACCAGTGCAAAAGAACTTCAAGCATACGGTTACTCAAGAAGAAAAACTGGTCGAAAAAAGCGGCAACTGTAAAGGCGCGGACATGTTGATACGACTCATTTTTGTAGCGGTAAGAACAAATAAAATGCTCTGCTAGAACAAGCATTCATACGTAGCAGGTAAGCATGGGCACGTTTGTAGTTCATTCCCCATATTGTTCAGAAAGATCGGATGGTTGTTCATAAAATTTGCATGTAATATTTACGGTGCCTGAGAGCATGCGTTTTCAGGGCCTGAAATAGATGGCGGCAGCATACTGACGGAGGCTCATGCTCAGGTTGATTGCGCGTCTCGTCTGAATCGCATCTCGTCGTCAGCGCCTGCACATGATAGCAACATGGCGGTGCCCCAGCGGTTGCTGATTTCAACGCATGGGTGCTATAGGGAGTTTTTCCTCTAGAATTGGGAATATTAGCTCTATGACTCCAAAAACTTCACGGCAACTACTCTGATAGTTGTACACTGGCAGCTTACGGCTTAGTGTTGTATGCGATTGAGCATTTCCCTTCTCGCCTACACCACGAGTTTAAGATGTCATTCAAGAGCTTGTATAACCTAAAAGGGGCAAGCTACGCCACACAGACACAAACAGTGTTTTAAATACTGTTGTAAAGCTGTATTCATTATTATTCTTTTCTACATAAAATATTTTTACTGCTGAGCAAGCTTGACACGGCGATGAGACAGACCGCTTACCGTCAGCTGTGGAAGCACTAGTATCAGATCGCTCTACCACACAGCCATCGATCGGCAAACTCGCTCATGAATCGACTCATTCAGACTCACTCCGACTAAGACCGACCCCTGAGTTCCAGCCTCAGCGAGCTCGGTTGATATAATTTTGGTGGGTCTGTGTCAAAGTGAGCCCGCCTGACTATAATTTGGGCGAGTCAGGCTGAGCGCGGCTGAGTAGAATTCGGGTGAGTCTGAGTCAGACTGAATCCGGCTGAGCAGAATTTTCACAAGTCAGAACCTGAGTGAGGCTTTAACCAAAACAAAAAAAAAAACTATTTTGTGAGTGTGCCGTAGTGAGTTGTCGCTATTCTGCCGACCTATGGTTCATTTCGAAAAAGTTAATTCAAGCAGCGCGCAGCGTTCTTCGAACGACTGTTTAAAGAAGAAGAATAAAAGAAAAGAAGGGCCCCAGCTCGGAACTGCGTGGCTGCCACGTTATCGGCTGCAGATCATCCGAATCTACGCTGCAGCCTCAAGGACATCGGCAGCGGCGGCAGCGCCGATGGTGAGACTGCGCCTTGAGCGTTCGTATTATTGCTACTTAAATAAAATGTTAAACACAGCCGATAAGCATTCTTATCTGAGACGTCAAAAGTAACAAAGAGATGTTAGCTAAAGTGTTGAGATAAATTTGCAGCATATTGCAAAAAAGTGGAGGCCGACCTACCATAACCAACACTGGCAAGATAGTTTTCACTTTTTCCTGTGGAATTTAGCCTATTCACGGTGCTCTTCACGAGTGCTTAGCACTCATATCTGAGGGGGTCATAGCGCTAGAAGACATGTACAAGAACGAGAGAAGACGACGAGCACTCATATGATTAATTTCAGTTTTGAATTATGGGTTTTTATGTACCAAAACTACGATCTGATTATGAGGCACGCCTTAGTGGGCTACTGCGGAATAATTTTGACCTCCTGGGGTTCTTTAACATGCACCTAAATCTAAGTACACGGGTGTTTTCGAATTTCGCCCCCATCTAAATGCGGCCTCCGTGGCCCAACACATAGCCACAAAGCAACCTATGCGAGTAATTTACGTTTTGTGCACTTAACCGTCGCCTCAGCGAACGCTATAGCACCCCTAATTGCTCGGAAAAAGGAAATCAGCACAGACTTTTGACAGCAGTGCACCCTGCATTAGTAACTACGCTTTGTGAAATCAAAACAAAATTAAAAAAGGGACAAGATATGTGTGATTTAAAGATATATACATAAAAATGTGGTTGATCCCTCTTATATAGGAATCGGTATAGAACACGAAAGTGAAACGTGTCTTCACAGAAGTAGTGTAATGTTTATTGCACATTGATATATAATGTCTATTGGTGTTTTGTGGCTAAAGCGCCCTTAGGCGTTGATGCACCCACGCTGACGCCTGGTGGCACGTCTCCTCCATGACGACTACCAACGTCGATGACCATGAGCAACCGTCGTGCATATGGAAGCTGCACTACGCTGCACACGCTAGCACAACGCGAAAGACGAAGCACGTAACTGACACACTAATACAACGCGCAAGACAAAGCACGTAACTGAATCGTCACCGAGTCAAATCAGCGCGTACAGCGCGTCGTAATTGCAGCCTCCGCGATCAACTTCAGAAACATTTTCAGAGCTAATTGCGGAGGCCACGCTCCGCTGTGCTGAGTACGGTGAACGCCACCTAGGTGGCGTTGGTAGTGCTTCTTGATGCCAGCGTCCCTTCGAATGCTGGCATCGAGGCGTCGTACTGCTGAGACCACCGAAGCGTTCACTGTCGGTGCGCGTTAGTGTCATAATGCAGTACTTCTCTTTTCTGCTCGTAGGCGGCGGCACCGCCCCGAGCAAGAGCGCGGGTACACGGAGGAGTGTTAGATATATAAGGCGCGTCTGTGTAGCTCTCTGCAAATGCGTTTGTGGCGCAATGGGTTAAACGCTCGGCGATCTATCGTCGCGGACCGAGAGGTCGTGGGTTTGATTTCCAAATTTTGCATGTTTGTGGAACTTTTTCTTCTGGTTTCTTTCTTTGTATTATGTTCTATGACGTATTTCCGTGACGGAAATACGTCAGTGAAGTCTTGGTGGACCCCGGCATAAAACACTTTCGTGTTAAAACTCGACAATTGGCCACTATTTAACCACTGGACTGGACAATGTCACCACGGCTTTTAAAAAGGAAGGGCCATAGGCACCTCTTGGCATGCTTTCCCACCTTTAAACGTGACATAAGCTGTCATGCATTTCACACTATCATGCTTTGGCAGAGTAATTCTGCATTGGGCAATGCAAAATAGCTGCGCGACTGTGGCATGGGCACTGGCAGAAGAACTCTTCTGAGATGCTCGTAGGAGTGTGACAACAGCGTCTGTAATCTTTGCCACTTGAGTGAATGTGACGATCGCAATGACGGGCATCAGCGACGTACCTCGCATACGCTTACCAGCAGTTCCGTAGTGTTCCAGTCTGATGGGGCCTTGACCTCCTCCGTAATGTCGATCAAATCGGTGGCCGTGATTGTGTCCACCGCTGTAATTACGGGCCCCGCGGTCGTTGACTCGTCCGGTTGAATTACTTCTGAGACTGCCTCGCTGTACCCGCTTGTGACTGGTATCGCGGTCGACATCATGTCCAAGGTGTTCTCGCTACCAATAACTTCCGTCACTATCTCGCTCAAGCCACCGGTGAGAAGTAACGTGTTCGAGAACATACCTACGGGGTTTCCCTCGCTGCTAATCACTTCTGTGACTGTCGCGTGATCCCCGTTGGTGACCGGCATCGATGACGATGCCATTTCCACGGAGCTCTGTTTGTTGCTAATCTCTTCCGTGAATACCTCGCTGCTCCAACCGGTGACCGGAATGGGTGACGAGGACATTTCCACGGAGCTCTGCTCGCTGCTAATCTCTTCCGTGAATACCTCGCTGCTCCAATGGGTGACCGCTATGGAGGACGAGGCCATTTCCACGGAGCTTGGTTCACTGCTAATCTCTTCAGTGAATACCTCAGTGCTCCAACGGGTGACCGGTATGGAGGACGAGGTCACTTCCAGGGAGCTTGATTCACTGCTAATCTCTTCAGTGGTGCTGTCAGCCATCTGAGAGAAGCAGGGAAATATATAAATATTAGCGTATAAAACCACGAGCTCATTCATTAGGAGTCCCTGAAGACTTGTCTTTTGTCGCGCAGGAGTGCGTGAAATTCGACAAAACATAGCGTAAATTCAAAATATCGATGAAATAATAAATTAAAAAATGAATCAATCAAATAATTAATCAATCCAACAAAGCTTTAACGTAGAATGTCAAGAAGAAGATGCGTACAAAAATATTTGGACCAATAGCCTTTGAGGCTAGTCATGCATATTATTATGAAGCAAAATATACCGAAAATATTCGTAAATATTTAAAAAGCATCTTTATAGTGCATTTGTATAATTTATAAAAATATACCATAAATATATCGTAAAATATATAGTTTGAAACATGGAAAACTGAAGTCTAAGCTTCCCTTTATTACAGTATCCCGATAGATTTACCGCAGCACAAAAATTCCGTGCAGATGTGCGCGCGTTTATTTTTTCTGATGTCCCATTCACAGCTAACCTGGTTACGAGCTGCTGACGTCACAGCACATTCTACAAGCGAAGATTGACGTTACAGGACACCGTACCTAAATCAGGCCTTTCAAATATAGATTTCACATGACTGGCAGTATTCATAGGTATAGCGCAAAAAAAAAAAAACAGTATGACACGAAAGTGCAGGCGCTTATACTGCAGTGAGTTTAAAAAGCTCATACGTATACGATGTATGAAAAACAGGAAAGCCCTATTAGTGTTTGCTGCTTTAATAAAATAAATGCGACTCCGTTAGCCTCAAAATAGGATGCAGTAAACGAATATACATACCAAGCTAGGTCTCACAGAGAATACAATTCATGATAACAATCAGACACGGTGAATACCGCAAGTATTCCTCCTGTGTTCACCTCTTCTGTATCACTGATATATCACCTTGCCTGAGCTTTGCAGACTCGTGTAGGGGAGGGGGGGGGGAGGGCAGATTGTTGAGACAAAGTAGTATAGTAAGCGGACGTTCACTTGCCCTCTCTGTTTAAAAAACACCGTAAACTGCCATATCCAACACCATCATATGACATATAGGAAAACATGTTTCTATTTGGGATCGCATACATTTAATATCGCAGTACTGGATATGGACATAATTTTTTTTCATTAAGGATCTCGTGTCGATCAGGCGCGGAATATTGTATAGGTTGTTTTGGACAAAATCATGGGGAAGCAATACACGCCATTTTCATTTGTCCTGACCAAGAGGACTGGTGAAAACAGCGGCTTTCATTGTAACGCCGTAAAATTATGTACCTTCGTTTGAAACGTCAAGCTTTTTATCGACTGATTTATTGATTGACTAGGTACTTTAATGGTTGCACCAAACAAAGCGCTGAAGACAATTTGATCGATTTCTTTGAATATAACACACCTTTGGTGGCAAACGTCCTGCAGATACTAAAAACAAGGAAGCGAAAAACAGAAATATCGGTTTTTCCAGTGTTTTGAACGAGGCCTGTGCACCGATTCCATACCGAGGCATAGTATATAGTTCAACACAGAGGCGCTAGATCACTTTGGACACGTGAAGTTTTTCTAAGTCTCTTACTTTTAATATGGAAAGAACAAGATTTTCTTTTGTCGCCCCCGTAACTGTTATTTCGTCTCCCAAATTTTAGCATTTCGCATTCTTTAGTATAGAGGGACCATGTTCCTTTGAACATGGTCCCCCCCTACTAAACCCTACTAAATACGGGAAGAAACTAAGCATTTGGTAAGCTGCTTCCTAAATACTTTCTTATTCATTTACTCTCAAGTTAAATTTATGATATAAGCAATGAGAAACATTTTCCACCAAAAGATTGTTTTTATTGGGAAGATCACTTGTGAAAATTAACAGGCGCAACGACGCCTCATTGATTACTTTCTTTCCATTGCGACGGACACAAGATGCGTGAGCAATGTTCGCAGTCTTTGGGGTACATGATTAAATTGCTCCAATAATTGCTCACTGAAACATGGGGCTGAAAAATAGCAACTGAAGAGTAAATAACAAGTCGGTCAATGAGTGGACTACGACACATGCTCGCCCATTAAGTGTACGCCCTGCAGAAGAGAACGGTAGGAAAGAGTCCGCCCTAGCTTTATTCAAATAATACTTTGAGAAGTACATCTGTCACCATTATTATAACGATTTAGGCTGTGCAAGAGAATACAATAAGAACGTACAGAGCACAAGTGAACTTGTCATACCTGAGGCGAAGCCGTTTCCTCACTCACTTTGGCAGGAACAATCTCGCTCGTAATCTTGTCCGCGTCAGACATGGTGACTAACATGGAGGCAGACACGATTGACGGGAAGCTCGTCGCCAACGTGGACTTGTGCGTGCTGTCGGATTCCGGCAAGCCAATGACTTCTGTTGCCACGTCTGTAGCGGTGAAGGTCACCAGCATCGAAGCCGATATCAAATCTGGAAGTGTTTCACTGGACGATGGTAATTGAGGGTGAGCTTGCGGTGAATCCTTTATTATGTCAGTAATCTGTCCTATACTGCTCTCAGTCACTAGCACAGAGTTTGAGATTGTTTTACTAAGGCCTGACACGGCATTCAATGACGAGCTGCGGATTTCTTCAGTTGCTGTATTGGTGTCCGTCAGTGTGATCGCAAATGAAGCTGATGAAGTTTCCGTTATCGCCATAACGCTGACAGCGTCGGCTCGCGCCTCGGGTATCATGACGAGCGTGGCTCGGGGAGCGAAGGCGTTGATTTCATCCTGTCCTCTTGTCTCTTCGCTGCAATTTGTACTGTTGCAGTGGCCCGTTGTGAAGCCTGGCTGTGTCCTTGCCGAACTTGACATTGTATCATTGCCAATAACGGCTGCCCCGAGCACTTTAACGTCTGCTGTACAATTAAATGATTCGAAACTTTCTAAGCTAAGCATAGGAATATAAGGTTGCGTGGTTGGCACGGCGGTTTCTCTCAGAATTCCAAAGGATGCTTGACGACTTGGCAAAATAGATACGTTCGTTGCATCTTGTGCAGTACTGTCATTTGTCGCGTTCGCAGCGTCCACTGCAGCGGCATCACCAGGAAGAAGGGTCATTGCGGTCAAGAATTCAGATGTATTCAGTACGTACTGCTCTGAAGTTGTGAGAACGCTTACACTTGCCGTGTGCAGAGGTGCACGATCCCCTGTTAAAAGGGCCATTGCCGTCAACAAATTCGATGCGTTTAGCAAATCATGCGGAGTAGTTGGAGTGGTGGAACTTTCATCAGCACTAGCGTTTGCAGTGTAAGTGCTTGCGGGTTGCTCGGGCTTGGCGGTCAGTGCGGGAAGCCCGAAAGACGTTTTTTCTACATGGTGTCCTTCGGTTTGGCTGGCAGGAACATTCGAAGGGAACGCATCCCACAGCGTCAAGGCTTGAAGTTTGGCTTGCGGGAAGCTGCTGTTACTTGTCTCTGAATATCGCGCTGCGATGGCATTAATAGCAGATGAATTGCGTTTTTCATCGAATACTTTCAGTGTCAATTTTTGGATGCTTCCTTCGCTGATTAGCGGACCAGTCCGATTTCCAGTCTCTTCACTGCTGCGATTGATGTCCTTGCGTTGTTGATTAAAGTCTGCCCCAGGAAGTAGGCGCTGGTAAGCGGAAATTGCCGAGCGCCTCTTAGCCATGCCACGCTGGCCATCACCAAGATGAGCAGATGAAGGCAGAAACACCTGCGAAGTAGACGAAAAACAGCGACACAATTTAGCTGCATCAGCACGTTGGCAGATGAAAACGGTCTCTTTGTACTTTTTTTACTCAGCCACGCAGTGATGTTACGAAGCTCACCGCTTCCCGAATGCAAGAAAACGGGAGGAAAGCGTCGCAATTACAACACTGATTATCCTTAGTACATTTATTTTCAAAGTTATTTGGGTGTAGGTTATTTATTGTCGCTTTCTTTAGTGCCTCATCTTAGTCGCGTCGCCTATTTCATGGCGAGTATATATATATATATATATATATATATATATATAAGACAAGAAGAAAGGGAACCAACGTGCCCGATTTTTATTTGTCATAGCATAAGAAGCCCACAAACACAGAC
>NW_023606355.1:0-80001 GCF_013339745.2 Dermacentor silvarum
GTACATAAAAGAGATGATAAAATGCACGAAGCTGATAAACTGATAAACATCTCGTTGTAAAAAAAAGAATTATGTAAAAGGGAGCCGCACTTCGCCCACCCAACGCAGTAAGTAGCCCAGGCCAGCAACTATCACAGTGCACGCCGTCTCTGTGGGGTGCTGTGGTGGCCTCCCGTACGCTATTGGAACACGTCGATGGTGTCCTCATTCTCCATGTCGAGTCCAGCTGGTGTCTCCGTCTCCTTGATCAGGTGGCCGTCAAAGCGGAACGTTACAGTCTTTATGTTCAGACCCTGTAAATGGTGACACAGCACCAAAGATATTCATCAACAAAAGGCATAATTATGGACAACCCAAACTTGTTGGAAGGTAGGCAAAAAGTAGTTTTATTTGTCCAGTTCCTGTGCAATCAGCAGGTGTCCGTGACAAGCTTGTTTCCGATTTGACTAAGATTCGTTTTGCAGATTGAAAGCACCAGGCCCCTTGCCTCCTCAAGCCTACATTTCTTCATTTCAAAATTGTATAAAAAAGTGCAAGGCAACTGCATTGCAAAAGCATACCTCAATATCCTGTTATTCAGCCTAAAATTATAACTCTACCTCTCAGTGACCTCAACTTACATTCCGTTCGGTATCTTTTTTCCGATAACATATTTGATAGCCACCCACATGTTCTATGCATCATGAGTCGCTATGTTCATCGCACGCTCATCACAGCTTAAATAAAATCTGCTTGATGCTGCCATTTCTTATATTACCATTAAACCTGTTTGTTCATCATTCTCAACATTTTTCTTAAAATTCCAGCCTCACAGACGGCACACTTGCATTCTTTCCAAGAGTACCGGCTAACTGCTCTTAATCACTTTGCAAAGCCTCAAAATTGCATTCTAATCAACTCACCTTCGCATCTAAACAGGGTTTAGGTGTGGGGCCATACCTACAAAATAAAGGTTATGACAGCCGCAGCTAACTAAGCATGTTGTTGGTGGTTAACCTACTTTAGAATTTCCTGCATATCAGAAGCAGAAAAAACTGCCTCTCGCAATGCTCCAACCTAAAACTATCACCCACAGCTTTGCGTTACTGTTAGATATGGAGTTACTAGAAGCCAACAACAACAAATATGCCTAGCAAATTTCAGAGTGAAATTCAAACAAATAATATACATGTAACACCTGCATGCTCAATGTTAATGAACCATTCGCATATTTTAGATGTGATTGCCCTGCAAATGGCTCTATCCAACCAGGAACTGCAGCCTTAATCCCTACAGGCACGATGGGCATGTCAGGGCAGGACATTAAAGAAAAAATACTAAAAAAAATTGTGATATTTAAAAAGTGTCATGAACAAATTCAAGCAATTCTGATTGAATCTATGCTAAAAGTTCGAGTAATACTTCTAAAGACAGCTGGGTTATTGCTTTGGTATCTGTCATGTAGCGGGTTCACTTGTTTTTCAGGTTTACATGAAGCAAAATTTTCAAGTAGCTGGATAGGGGCTTTTGAAGTACACTAAACATGGGATAGCCGATGTTCTTATATCTGACGTTACTGTAGCAAGTTTTTTGCATGGAGTCCACAGTCTGTAAGCTTGAGAAAACTCACTGAAAAATAAAAATTCTCTATCCGTTGTGCAGCTGTGCGCTTTTGACGATTCTGAACATGCAAAAAATGTGGCCAAACTAAATTTACAATGGACGCAAATAACTGATGGCTGACGACAATTCCAAGACCGTTTCATTGAGAAAGTTGATGGAAAGGCACTACACAGTGTCGCCTAGCTAAATAAAAATGCCTTGCTTTCTTATGCACCATAGCGAAACGTCCATGGCGGCATTCTTTTCATGGCTACCATAGCGGAGGAATTGACCTTTGTGCAACACTGGCTGCGTGTCTAGATGGCATACATTTTACTAACTGCTTGTACCTGCCACTAGTGCACTCATCTTTTAATCCGTGTCTCAAAGGTGCTGGTGAAAACACCTATTCTGGTTAAGACGTACTATGGTGTGCTAGTGTGCTAATCATGATGGAATATGACAGCGCACTTGGACAAAAGTGAATAAACATGAGTGCTGCGTTTGTTCGCTGCGTTACGTCCTTCTATCGAAGTGCGCTGCCATATTACACCTATTCTGGATTGGCACAGGTGACACTTTAGAATGGTCACCTGTGCCTCGAGGTAGTATTGTGCTGCCACAGCAAGGAAAAGTTTTCCTCAAGCAGGGAAGCTATCCTGGTGGTTTCGCAACGTATGAATATATTTTTACATACGGTTGTCTGTGCTGCTGTTTCCTGCAGCTTACTTGAGTACAAAGAGCACACACTATCAGGCGTGTGCCACCCTGAAAGGGCAACTCCTATCGGGCTTTTGATTCCCATTAGAGATACCCTGTTCTGCAGCACAGCTTTACAGACAAGTCAGCTTCCCAAGCCCTGGGCAAAAAAAAAATGGTGAATTGGCTTTTGGCGACCACGTGTGTGTGTGGTTGAAAAAACTGCATTTCCTTGGACAGCCAAGTACGTTCCGTGAAAGCTTGGCGAACGCTAGACTAGTGCAGTCGAATCTGTCTCGCGAAGATGTCTATAGCTGGCTACTTGCGATAGGAGCAACTCGAATCTGCCTATACACTACGACTATTATTCCAGCGACGACAGCTCGCAGTGACCACCGAGAGTGTGATACACGAGCATCGGTGGCACCAACAGACGTCACAATTAAGGCCACGCAAGACTATAATTATCGTAGCAGCCACACAAGCAACCTGGGTCCATTAAGGAAGACAGCACAATAATGTCAAGATAATTTCGAGCTACGTATAGGCTAAAGATCGTATAACGTACAGCACAATCAAGCTATTCGCACTGCTCTACCGACTGAAAAACGTCACAACTCGAGTGCAGGAACGCAGAAAGCTCATTATCAGCGCAGCATAGCGAAAAAGTTGACGCTATTTCAGATCTCTGCCGACTACTTGCAAGCTGTTTTAATTCCCACACAGACGTCGTGCGTTTCCCGTGAACCGATTAGCCAGTACAACAAGGGCTGATGTGCCGCCCGACTTCCTAAAAGATATGGATTCAAAGCACCAAAAGAACTCCGGCGCGCAGCTAGGACACGACCTCCCTCATTTGTAAGAAAAAACGCGTTAGCTTACCTCAGGCCTGCAGTAGACTCGCATGAGCCTCCGTAGGGGCTTATTTTTCCACACTTTAAAGATGTAGGTGCACCGGCTTTGGTTCGCCACCTTCAGGGTTATGTGACCGCTTTCGTTCACAGCAATCTAAAAAAAGTCGGAGTTAGAAGAGAAGGGAACACGATTAGATGCAACATGCTAAGCTCCTTGTTGCACAGGACTTGTTTAAAACAGTACAAGCTGTTTTAAGAGCCACCAACACAATAAAATTTGCGTGAATAGCGCTGTGAAAAGAGCCACGGGCTCCCGATTGCATCAGATACACGGCTTTCACGCTCAGCCTAATTTCAAGCACTTTTGCCGCAACATACGCAGTCATATGTTTCTCGACTCGCTTGTAAAGTGCTACCACAGTAATAGCCATGTCAAAGCTATAATACGTACCTTGTCTGCCGACATTTCTCAGGGTTTAATTAGGTATCTCTCCGAACTCTCCATAGCAGTGTTGCCAAATGTCGGCGAGCAAAAGTAGCTAGATGGCAACGTAAAAGTAGCCAGAAGTAGCTAAAGAATCCAGCAAGGAGCTAAAAGGTGCTAATTTTTTCACGCGTTTTTTAACATATTCTAGGTATATAACGCATTTATTGGCAGCTGTATTATCTTGAAAGATTAAACACTGCTCTGAAGTCGTGTTTTATTGCAGGCAACTACGTAGAATATGTAGGAAGAAATAATAATGTGCTCCTGTTTTGATTCCAATTATTTAAGGCAGGCGTAGTTCTCGCAAGGCATCACGGCTTGCGTGCTCGCAAAAGACGAGCTGCGAATGCATCACTGCCCCGTGAACATGTAAAAAATGATCTACATATATGTACTTTTTGGACATACCCAAAGGCCTATGAAATCGAAACTGAAATTCTTAGCAAAATGTACAGCTGTAAAAAATTTAAATAAACAAAAAATTGCCTCGTCAACACTGAAGACTTCTTTAATAAAATATAGGATTTTTGGTGCCTATTCTGTTGCCCTAAGCCTAGCATCTCTATACGGTATTTTTTTGCTCCGTTTGCAAACCACATTTAATTACCATGCAGTGGCATGGAGGATGGCCAGTTGCCTGGTTGATCCATCAGATGCAAAAATTATACAGCTAAAGTACAGTGCCTAGAATATACTTACCTAAGTATATTCTAGGCACTGTAGCTAAAGGACACCTTAACCAGAAGGCTATCATTAATTAACTAACGTCAGCATCAGAATGATGATGTTGCTTTTTATATGTTGATTTTATCAATAAAATGTTTTTGATGAAACTATACACATGCAGGCGTGCGAAAAACATGAACGCCCGGCAAAAATGTTCACCAGAGTACGACCGTTAAGAATACTGATTTAATGAAAACCTAACAGGCTTGCTGAAGAAAACATAAAAATTGCCTATTTCACTGTGTCACGTGTTCATAAGCAAAATACAATACAATGAAAAAACAAAGCGGAGTGCAATCTTCCGCACCAGGCAAACAAAACGGTGACGTAGACGAAGGCCATGCAGTTCGTACGGAGTGCAACACATTTCTGTGCACATAAATCGCAACATGCCATCTGATGTTTGAACATCTCAACGAAATACCACATTTGCAACGAACGAAAAAAATCTATAATAGCATTTATTACACATAAGTGAGATAATGTAAAATACAGATTTTTGCGTAATTCTAAGCGAACATTGGCGAACAAGAAGAGCAGTAGTTTACATACCAGTAACCCATAACATACGCGTATGGCAAGACCGAGTGATAAAAATCAGTTTGGGTACTTGAGAAGAGCAAAACAATTATACCGGATGAGTACAATATATACCGCACAATAAACAGAAAATTACGATATGCTCCATTATAATCTTAAACAAACATAACAAGGGCTCGGCCTCCAAATTCGTAATTATACAGCCTCACAGGCAGTACAAGTATACCGGCAGCTATGGCAGTATATACATAAAGGCAATCAGTCTTGCGGTACACGCAATTCTTGGATAATATCTGCAGCTTGCAGAGAGAGAGAGAAGTTTAATGATACGAAAGGCAGCTTGCAGAGCATCATCCTCTGCCGTTGAGTACGATGCCATCGTGCCGATTTTTGCCACCACGTCACTTGGCAAGCTATTCATGGTATTTTTTGTGCCCCCGAAGCCCGTCCCACAGACTTATTAGTGCATTTAGTGTGCCAATGTCCATCCTATTACGACGCTTGGTCTTCACATTAAGGCTCATGTCGCGAAATTATCTTTCTACTCCAGCGTATAAGAAAGACAATGACAGCACTGTCAAGGCAAGCGTGGCCAGCTCGGCAAACCGACTTCTGCCCAGAAACCATCAGTTGTATTCAGGGGTGGATCCAGGTACTTTCTGAGGGGGCGGGGGGGGGGGCAGCTTTTGTCAATGATGAAGAAGATGATAGCAGCCTTTCTTATTTACCGAAACTCACCGTTTCTGCTCATGATAAAGCCGCCTATTCTACGGCTAGTGCAACACCTGTAGCGAAGCCAGGTATCGGTTTCTCCGAATTTATAGGAAAATGACGTTGCCCAGCCATGTGCTTGGCAGCTGTGCCTGATAATATATGGAGGTTTCAAGCATAGAGTGCTGCGGCATTGGTGGCTGTGTCGTCCACCGCGACGCAGCACCGTAAGAACGTACCCGTTTGCGGTAAACGACGCCCCATAGGTTAGGCGGGGCGGCACAGGCGCCGACATTTGGCTGCTGCCAGGCCTGCTCCTCCCCTCTCCCTGGCCAGCCGACCGGATTCATGCTCTCGGACTTCCACGAGTCCGCCGGCGCGATGTGGGGCAGCGAAGATGGAGGGCTACCCACGGAGGCCAGGTCGTCCACCGACTGCGGAGCCGACGTCACCGGCGCGAACTGGACGGCAGACAGTTTGCGCTTGCGGCCCGGGGACTGGGGTTCCGGTGGCGGGAAAAGCTCGTGCTCCAGTTCGACGCGGAAGGCGGACGGCAGCAGCGCCGTCGTGGTCTCGCTCGGGAGCTCGGTGTTCAGGTGGGCCGAGAGCAGCGTGGACGCCTCGTCGTTCCGCTGCTCCCCTTCGTCGTCGGTCGGCAGGAACGGCTTCTGCAGTCCTCGGGGCATCTGCCATTTGCGTGGCCTGCGGTCAGACCCGACCAAACAGTAGAGAGTGCCCCACTAAAGTTGTCAGCCTCCGAAGACCGAACACAATCACATTTAGAAAGCACCTTTGAAAGTCATTTTTAGCTTCAGAATCCTGAAAGTAGGCTTGCTTGATCAGATTTCTAGGGCACATGCTCCCATTAGTGTTTCCATATCTGTCGACAGAGTCCATTTCTCTAGTTCTCTCAGGCAAAAGCGTCTTTTGTTAGTACTAACATATAAGTACAGGTTCAACATCACGTGACGGTTCCTAGCCTTTATTATTACTTTTTATTCTCGATTGCCACGTCATCTGGTGGCATTTCGTTTTAAACGTACAGCGAGACTGTTGATAAATGTCTAAAAAAACGTCTATGTCGTTTTATCTGCAAGTAGTGGTGAGACGAGTGAGAAACAGGCAGATAAAAAGGGCACAGGCTGGGTCTACCAAAGGAAGTCAAGCACAAAAGTAAATGCATAAAAAGCTACAAAGCGCCAATCATGCACGAAAGCCTCAGCTAAATGTTTTTACTCTGTAAACAAAAGTGTTGGCTTCGATACTGGTAGGGGTATTCTGTTCTATTAAAACTTTGGTCTTTCAAAGCAAGACGACGCTCCATAGCGACAACGTTCGATCACCCGTGGCGCATCGTAATACTTGATGGAGGGTGGAGCCTCCGCCTGCGGCCAAGCTGTCGACTACAGGTCTCTAGCTCGTCGAGGCCCGAACGAACAGGCGTCCACCTGTGGAAGCGCTGGCACCGCGGGCTGAGGACTGCCCTCGTATTCACCTGCGTTTTCACGAGCTCCCAGCACCCTCGCAGCACACGTCTCGTAGCACGTATTGTCGCAGTCCCGGCCGCCATGTCAACCCCCGGCATTATTTTCTGATCACGTATAGTTGCATACTTCATATTGCATATGTGCATATTTCGCTTACAGTAATTCGACGCAGCCATGCACGGACCGGGCATAATCACGTGCGATGCGAGTAGGCTCGCTTTCAGCGTTACGTCACGCGTGAACCCGGGGCCTTCTTTTTCTTCTTTCTGGGGTTTTGCATGCCAAAACCAGTTCTGCTTATGAGGCACGCCGTAGTGGAGGGCTCCGGAATAATTTTGACCACCTGGGGTTCTTTAACGTGCACTACAATGCAAGCACACGGGCGTTTTTGCATTTCTAGAGAAATCACTATGGCACCGTGATCTGTAGGGCGTTCTGTGGCTACTGTTCGAAGAAGTTAACTTTATTATTGACCTCACCATTCCCCTCCATGTTCATATACCTGCATATCTGTCTCAGTGGATGCATACACTGTAGCCAGAGCTACGCATCATGTCAGAGCGAGAAAGAAAGCAGCAAGAAGCAAAACATTTTGTTTCTCACTATCCGCTGCTAATACTTCTGCGTGCGACACCGGTCAAACCGCCGGATGACAAAAGAATTAGTTGCCGACAGTGGAGAAGTCCTCCACCAGCTGGCAGTCGTTGCCGACTGGCTAATTAAACCACACGTGGCTTTCCCTTTACTGAACGGAATTGCCGACATAGGGTCCAGGTGGCGACTGAGTACGTAACACGCACACACACCCACCTGTTGCTGTAGTTGAGTCCCCAGAAGAAATTCGGGGGCCGAACCGTCTCGTACACACCGGACGCAGTGTTGCCAGGTCCGACGAGGCGGCGTAGCCAAAAGCTAGAGAAGTTGTAGCCCAAATGTAGCCAAACAGAAAAAAAAGTCCAAAATATTTCGTAGCCAAATATAGCCATTATTGAGCAATTTTATTTGTGTATACATTTTCACATTCGACTACGGCAGTCCTTTTTTGCACAACCCGTCGTAAAAAAATGTTCGTGCCACCGTGACGGTCGGCCCTTTACATCAACAACAGCGACATAATGCTTGCACAGAACACTTTTGGTTGGCCCCGGAAGCTCTTAAGTTCTAGCTATTCGCTGCAGAGGGCGAGACAGTGGTTTTATTTTATGACAGATAGTACTAAGTTATTATTTTCAGTTATTTACAGTAATATTAACTACGCACTCTGCTTTTTAGCTGTCGTGAACACAAAATAATGTTCAGCGTCATCTCTCTCACGTTATCTCTGCCTACGGCGTAGAAGTTCAGCTGTCCAGCGATCTGCGACGGCGACGTGCTCACGGCTTCTTTTTTTAATGTGCTAAAACAAGTCTTTCGCGCAATGATATCTCGCGTTATTTGTCTCATCGTCCAATCTGGTTTTCTCGTTTTTTGTGTGTTTTTTCAATTAGCTTGGCCCGGATTAGCTGGGACACACACTACCTATATAGTGTCAATTTACATCAACCTGGCCGCCATCTTAGGTCTCTAGCACGCCAAGAACATGCGTTAAGAAAAGGGACAGGCAACAGATGCCACTCACTGTCTGAATCGGTGTAAGCGCAGCTTTAAAGGATTACTGCGCAAACCGGCACACTAGTGTAAGAAGCGCGCAGTCGTTTTCTGCGACGAGCACGTCCCGAACCAACTCGCTCGAAATGGTAAAAAGCCGCGACGGCGCACAAAGAGCAATGGTAAACAACAAATTGATAACAGTGGTAATGCTGTGAAAACCGCTTACAGTCAAAAAGAAAACCATTTTGATGGCGAATAAAGTTTCAGAATAGGGGCCACTAAAGTTTGGGGCCCCAAAGAGCTTTGCCATGCAGGAATGAAGAGTTTTGGAATAGGCGTTTTGCGTTTGGGGTAGCGTGTTGCGTTTGCAGCGTCACTATGGTGTCAAAGAAAAGCTGTTATAAATATTAAAATAAAATATACCATCTTATGATAAGAAAAGTAATTTAGACTTTCGTGTTTTCGCCTTTAATTACAATTTAGAACTTATTCGATTAGCAGCATGCAGCTTGTTGCGCTTAGTTTTGAGTAACCAACTTTACGCACCTTCACCCAGCCAAGTCAATCCGTGATAGGCCTACGAGCCATGAAATCGACAATTGAATTCGTAATCAGCGGCGTATGATGAATCAATATTCATTACACATGTTAGTTGAGAGAAAGCGATAACCGCAATCACTTCTTTTAGCTTACAAGCTTCACGCGTTACCACGAATCGAGCCCAGTTTTGTGCTATAGGTTAGAGCCGTCGCTTCGATGGGCGCCGCCATGTTTGTCGACGAAAGCTTTTGGCGTAGCTTTTGGGGCTCCCACTAAATCGATGAAATAGCATGCGCCACGCAAAACCCTAACACGCTTTCCGTCTTACGCATGCGCAGTGGCTTCGACGCGATTTCTTTGGGGCCCCAATACGTTTGAGGCCCTTATTCTAAAACTGAAATTCTAAAATAATTGCTGGGGCTTTACGTGCCAAAACCACGATATGATTGGCAGGCATGATGCAGTGGGGGACTTCGGATTAATTTTTGCCACCTCGGGTTCCTTAACGTACACCTAAGTACACGGCTGTTCATTTCGCCTTGAACGAAATGCGGTCGCCGTGGCCGGGAATCAAACCCGCGTCATCGAGCCAGCAGCACGACCACTTACAAGCTAAGCTAACACGGTGGGTGAAGTTCATGTGACGTGGTGCACTGATGCCATCGTGGAAAACATGTTTCGATATTGGCAGAATGAGTATCTGCATCCATGACGTTACGGGCAAACCATCTAGAAGTAAAACCACCAGAACCCACCTTTGGCTCGGGGTCTTGCTCCCATTCTTTTTATACGTTCTCGCATACTTGGCCCACTTCCCCATGTTTGGATTCTCCTCCCTGAGGAGGATCCGATCTTACGTCCAACCTATCGAAATGAATCTCGAATCTGATCACGAAGAAAAATTCATCTAGCAGGAAAAGGGAAATGGCAGTAAAGCTGGTAAAGCTTCGCGCCAGAAACGTGGGGTAGGTCGAAAGCTGTGTCCTGCGCGATACTTCATCCGGAAGACATGGCCATGAACAAAATGGAGCGTGTCATCCACTCGTGCTTCCCTTCTTTCATGTCGGCGCCACGATCGCCCGACGGCTCCGACCCTATGTTATTGCTCTCCCTTCCTGAGCATAGCCATATTAGTACGGTGTACTGTGAAAAACCCACTACTCCCAGGTTCATCCCGATGCCAGGGGATCGGGTGCCTGACGGTCAAGCAGGGTGTAAGTTTAAGTGCATCAAAGATCAAAGCCACCGGCTCAGACAACAGCGCAGAGAGGGAAGGAAAGGCGGGGAGGGGGGGGGGGGAGTCATTTCGCGCACGCACACACGCACAGCCACGCGGCTGGTTCAGCCAGCTAAAACATAGTGTTTGAGCTTTGCTTCTACCCGATCAGAGCCACCTCTGGAGAGTGCATTAGGGCGCCACTTATAGCCCAAACACAGCCAAGTCAGTAGCCCAAATATAGCCACATAGCCAACTCGTCCAAGTCGACGCCAAAAAATTTTTCCCGTAGCCCAATTTGGCTATATATAGCCAAACCTGGCAACACTGACCGGACGTGGGGCGGAGCTTCAGGAACCACTTTTGCAAGAGAGCGTGGCGCACCGATCCCTGCGAGGGGTATCAAGGTGCCTGTGAGCGAGAGACAGACGTAATGTCACACCCTTTCATTCACCTCGCTAGAGTCCCCGAGCGATTTGCTCGCGCTGCGAGAGAGGTCAAACACATTGCTATAGACCTCGCCTCTCTCAGCGAGGAGGTCGAACGTCATCCTTGAAAAGAGCGTACTCGAGATTATGGGTTCGTCAGGCTTTGCGCCGTCGTCGTTGCTGCCTAGCCTCGTAGAAAATAGCCAACACTTCACATAGGCGCTTGAATTACGCAGGAAGAGGACCATATACTCGTATATATATATATATATATATATACTAGTACGCTCTACTTAAAATGTCGACAAACGATAGAGTGATGTTGTCTGGAAAACTGATCTTTTGTAATTGGCTCACGCTGCCTGGACGCAGAAAGTGAAAGATGATACATGGGAAATGAAAGAAAATGACATACACGAAAGGAACGCGAAGTTTAACGTTCCACTCACCTTGGATTCGCAAAACAGCACTCAAATGCCTTACAGTATTCTTCACTATTTTTTTTTTCTTTTTCCACTTCTAACACATAGGCTTTATGTCAACAACTCTCCCACCTCCATCCTGATGGTAAAAGGATGAATAAAATTTGCATCACCAGTCATGACGTAAATTAACACAAATTCATAGCCGTTTTTAAGCATTTTATATTTCCACTTGCTCGCCAGCTTATTTGTACACATCAATGCTCGTTGCCTCATGTGACTCTAGGCATTTCGTACTACCGTACCTACCCGTTCACTGCTGCGTACATCGCGGAAGTGGCGGGCTGCAGAAAAATGAAGGTGCCCATCAAGCGATGCCTTTCGCAAAAAACGTGTGCAGCCTTCAGTGTGGCCGCTCATGCACCAGGAAGCGCTACGCGCCCGGAGAAACTTGTGTTGCCGGCGAGTCTTTCCATGCATGGCGCCGTGCAGCTCTCACAATCTCTCAGGAGTTTCTCCTGCCGGCTGTAACACAAGTCCCTGTAAGCGCTTTATCAGAAACCAAGTATATCCAGGGACTTTACCTGTAACCAGTTAGCGAGCGATAAGTGGCAGTGAATAGTAGGGATAGACAAACGCCGCCAGCACCTAGTAGCATGCAACACTGTAGGCACTGGGTTATTCCACGATGGGCTATCAGTACTACACGGCCATATGCAGTGAGCATAGCACACTTTCGTTTGAACGAAGAAGACAAACATTGCCTTTGATTCTTACTGCTTTGATTCTTTACGCACTTTGGGGCTTATCTTGACCCTAAAGCTGGATCTGCACGTTGACACTGATCGCCCGTGTAGTCCGCAGACAACCGTCACGTCGCTGAGCTGTAACCAATCGCGCGGCTAGAAGATTGTCTGCATCGTTTTTGTGTGTGACGGGATTCGGTTTCACTGAGCTACGTCATGCTCATCCGCTGGCTGAATCTGCAATCCATCCCGCCGTGTGAATCCCGATTAAACAACAATTGCCCTTTGTCTCGCGTGCGTTTCCTGTATTGAACACTATGTGCTCGCTACTTTCCTGTCAATACCTTCAATCTCAGACTTATGCAATCATGCTACCTGTGACCTGAAAGTACCGGGCGGGCCGCGTTAAAGAAAGAAAAGGCACAAACTATTGACGATTGTTGCATGACGATTCTCATTGACTTGAAATAACATGTAGCATGTCAAGTATGACTGTTGGTATATGTACTGAATCAAATGCATTTTCATAATCTATAAAAGCCATATCGAGAGGTTGATTGTACTCCACAGATTTCTTGATTACATGATTTATGACATGGATATGATCCGTCGTAGAATATGCCTTCCTGAAGACAGCCTGTTCACTTGCTTGACGGCAGTCAAGTGCTGCCCTGATTCTATTGGAAATTACCTTAGTTAATATTTTATACAATAGTGAACTTATGCAGCCACAGAGGCATTGCGTAATCAAGGAGCACATGAGGCATACGTGAATATATTGGCAAATATCAACAAAGATTCCTTAGTTACCTTGGTTCTCCACACGAAGAGTAGAAAGTTACCTATCAAGAAAGGGGTCAGGCAAGGAGACACAATCTCTCCAATGCTATTCACTGCCTGCTTAGAAGAAGTATTCAAGCTCTTAGACTGGGAGGGCTTAGGAGTGAGGATCAACGGCGAATATCTCAGCAGCCTTCGCTTTGCAAATGACATAATCCTATTCTGAAACAAGGGGCACGAATTACAACAAATGATTGAGGACCTTAACCGAGAAAGTGTAAGGGTGGGGTCGAAGAATAATATGCAGAAGACAAAGATAATGTTCAATTGCCTGGCAAGGCAACACGAATTCAGGATCGGCAGTCAGCCTCTAGAGTCTGTAAAAGAGTACGTTTATCTAGGTCAATTACCCACAGGGGACCCTGCTAATGAGAAAGAAATTTACAGCAGAATAAAATTGAGTTTGAGTGAATACGGCAGGTATTGCCAAATCTTGACTGGGAGCTTACCGCTGTCGTTGAAAAGAAAGTGCACAATCATTGCATTCTACCGATGCTAACATATGGGGCTGAAACATGCAGGTTAACAAAGAAGCTTGGGAACAAGGTAAAGACCGCACAAAGAGCCATGGAACGAAAAATGTTAGCCTAACGATAAGAGACAGGAAGAGAGCGGTGTGGATCAGAGAGCAAACGGGGATAGCTGATATCCTTCACATTAAGAGGGAAAAAATGGAGCTGGGCAGGCCATGCAATACCTAGGAAGAATAACCGGTGGACCATTAGAGTTACGGAATGGATACCAAGAGAAGGGAAGCACAGTAGAGGACGGCAGAAAACTAGGTGGGGTGATGAAGTTAGGAAATTTGCAGGCGCAAATTGCAATCGCTAGCGCAAGACAGGGGTAAATGGAAATCGCAGGGACAGGCCTTCGTCCTACAGTGGACATAAATATAGACTGATGATGATCATGATGATGATGCCAAGTATTCTTGCCTTTTAGACTTGTTAAACCTACAAAGCTGAGTGCGCGTCTTAAGAAGTTCACCATGTACACGTTTTCACCGACGTATAGAAGCTTCCTTCACAGTATCACACTCTGTATAAGGTCTCGCTGTTCTTTCCACGCATTTGACAGCTGTGGGTGTCGCTGGTGATCTGATAGCGCTTCCGCAAACACCCGGATGATAAGGGATGCAGCACATTACTCGCAGAAATTAAAATTGTAGATGTTTAACCTCGCAGACAAACAACATCAATCAAGTAACCAACTTAAAGCTGTTCATTTCTCAAAATCACCAATACGAAAGCATGCGCATGCGTATCACAGCGAAACCTTTTCACGAGATCAACTATGCACATAATTTTACTTTCTCTTGCTTTATCTAGCCTTTGATCAATTGTCTTTTTTTATTTAGAGAAAAGGCAAGCAATCGATGAAGATACAGGTGGACGAGTTGGCGCGAGTTAAATTACCCCGGCCGGCTGTTCCACACAATGGGAAAGAAAAGAAAAATACATTAGAGGCAGTTACGGATTGCTTGCCATTAAGAATACGAAAAGACAGTGGGGGCCCCTATGTGCGCAGATGAGTCTATTTCCAGCTGCAGCTACAAAGTCCATGCATCTAAAGAGTCCGGATAAAGGAAAAGCATATGTTTCTAAAACTCCATTTGGTGTGCGCACACATACGGCAAACACAAATGGGGGCAAGTGGCTCCCAACAGTGACTACAATGAGGTAGATTGTTGATTACTTCGTCAAGCACGATATCCACAATTGGAATGTAAATATGCGTTATCAGTTTCCGCACACTGCCGCGACTCGAGACCAATGCGGTGAGTGCAATCCAGACGAGGAAGGCCACGAAACTGTCTTGGATGGCACCGATGGCTTTAAGCTTTATTCATTGTGCATTAGGCCCAATGCAGGCATTCGGCTTAAAGAAGCCTAAAGCCGCTGTGATGCTTTTAAGCTGCTGAGGATTGATTAACTGGAATAGTAACCGAGTCGCTTACCTTCCAGCTGCTGATGCCCTTCTTGTCCTGGGGCCTGAAGTAAGGGTATCTGTTCCTGCAAGTAAGGCGTGTCAGATGATGCAAAAACAAGAGAATACAGAATAGACTCGGCTTGCTTGTTTGTTGCACAAATAGTGATGCTTCCCAACTGCGGCGGATTGGCCAAGAAGTCGGGGGTTAGATGGGAGGTAATTGTTTTAAAGATAAAAAAGGACACGAAATTTGGAAATAGTGCAAACAATGAGAGACTAGTTATAGCAAGAGTGATGGTAGAGCATAAACGTATTGCTTATAAAAAATAACAGCAAATATATAAGAACTTATTTCGAATACAATGATGGATTTCGACAAGGATGTGATATATTATTTCAGAAAATTAACATGGTTTGCTAGTCAGGTAATCATGATGAAACATGGTGCTTTAGTTAGGGATTCTGTTATTGGTACTTAGTCAGTCGTTACATAGAAAATGCGCTCGAGACAAGTGTCCCTGTTGATGATAGTTGTCAGCACGGCTTGCCACTAATACTAGAGCGCTGCTCGTACGTCAATATATTCGATGCAGTATACTGTATACACATAAGCTCGACCGGATAAGTTTCCTATGTACCAGACCACACGCACAAAATAAAGTATATCGCTTACAAAAAAAGATGGTTTGCTGGGCCAGTTCGCATTCTGTTCTTGAGGCAAGCCACATAAACAGAACACTAATGTATCAAGGAAAGCAGACACAACGCTACGGAAGACAGGCAGGGGCTGGGTCCGTTTTCCTTTCGGTAGTGTTAGTTCTTGGCGCTTGTTTACTCAAGCACAACTCCCATAACACACTATCGATGAGAAAACGTAGCCCTCTTTTCTTGGCAAAGTGTATTTATAAATGCATACAATCAAAAGTTTCTTAGTTTTTCAAATTTTGTCATCATCATCATCATCAGCCTATATTTATGTCCACTGCAGGCCGAAGGCCTCTCCCTGCGATCTCCAATTACCCCTGTCTTGCGCTAGCGTATTCCAACTTGCGATTGCGAATATCCTAACTTCATCATCCCACCTGGTTTTCTGCCGTCTTCGACTGCGCTTCCTTTCTCTTGGTATCTATTCTGTAACCCTAATGGTCCACCGGTTATCCATCCTACGCTATAAATTACCTGCCCAGCTCCATTTGTTCCGCTTAATGTCAACTAGAATATCGTCTATCCCCGTGTGTTCTCTGATCCACACCGGTCTCTTCTTGTCTCTTAATGTTACTCCTAAGATTTTTGACGTAGATAAACGTATACTCCTTTACAGACTCTCGAGGCTGACTGGCGATCCTGAATTCTTGTTCCCTTGCCAGGCTATTGAACATTATCTTTGTCTTCTGCATATTCATCTTCAACCCAATTCTTACACTTTCTCGATTAAGGTCTTCAATCATTTGTTGTAATCCGTCTCCATTGTTGCTGAATAGGACAATGTCATCTGCAAACCGAAGGTTGCTGAGATATTCGCCGTCGATCCTCACTCCTAAGCCTTCCCAGTCTATGAGCTTGAATGCTTGTTCTAAGCATGCAGTGAATAGCATTGGAGAGATTGTGTCTCCTTGCCTGACCCCTTTCTTGATAGGTAACTTTCTACTTTTCTTGTGGAGAACCAAGATTGCTGTCGAATCCTTGTAGATATTTGCTAAGATATTCACGTATGCCTGCTGTACTCCTTGATTACGCAATGCCTCTATGACTGCAGGTATCTCTACTGAATCAAATGTCTTTTCATAATCTATGGAAGCCATACAGAGAGGTTGATTGTACTCCGCAGATTTCTCGATTACCTGATTGATTACATGGATACGATCCATCGTAGAATAGCCCTTCCTGAAGCTAGCCTGTTCTCTTGGTTGGCTGAAGTCAAGTGTTGCCCTGATTCTATTGAACATTTTCTTGGTGAATATTTTATATAATACTGAAAGGAAGCTAATGGGTCTGTAATTCTTCAATTCTTTATCGTCTCCCTTCTTATGTATAAGTATAATGTTGGCGTTCTTCCAGCTCTCTGGTACAATTGCAGTTGTGAGGCATTGCGTATAAAGGGCCGCAAGGTTTTCAAGCATGATATCTCCTCCATCTTAGATTAAATCTACTGTTATTCCATCTTCTCCAGCCGCTTTTCCCCGGGTCATGTCTTTCAAAGCCCTTCTAACTTCATCGCTAGTTATAGAAGGAGCTTCAGTATCCGGTTCATCACTATTTCGAATGAAGGTAGCTTGGCTGTTTGGGGAACTGTACAGGTCAGTATAGAATTCTTCCGCTGCTTTTACTTTGTCATCTAAATTACTGATGATATTTCTATGCTTATCTTTCAGTGCATACATCTTGCCTTGTCCTATGCCAAGCTTTCTTCTTACTGACTTAATGCTGCGTCCATATTTTACGGCTTCTTCAATCTTTCCCACGTTATAATTTCGAATATCCCTTACTTTCTTCTTGTTGATCAGTTTTGACAGTTCAGCGAATTCTATCTCATCTCTTGAGTTGGACATTTTCATGTTTTGTCGTTTCTTTATTAGGTCCTTTGTTTCCTGGGAGAGCTTACCTACTGATTGCCTTGGTGCCTTACCTCCCACTTCAATTGCTGCTTCTGAGATCAGCCTAGTTACGGTTTCATTCATTACTGCTATGTTATCTTCATTTCCTGCTCTAAAGCTGCATATTTGTTTGCGAGCACCAGCCTGAATTGGTCTGCTTTCTCCCTTACTGCATCTAGGTTGGCCTGTTTCCTCTTGACTAATTTCACTCTTTCTCTCTTCAAATTGAGAGAAATCCTATACCTCACTAACCTATGGTCACTGCACTTACCTTACCTAACACTTCTACATTCTGCACTATGCTTGGATCGGCAGAGAGTATGAAATCTATTTCATTCCTTGTTTCTCTATTAGGGCTTTTCCAGGTCCACTTCGTGTTGCTGCGCTTCCTGAAGAATGTATTTATTATTTGGAGCCTATTCCTTTCCGCGAGTTCTACCATCATCTCTCCTCTTGCATTCCTAGAATCGATGCCTTAGTTGCCAGTTGCTTGCTCACCAACCTGCTTTTTGCCCACTTTTGCATTGAAGTCGCCCATGACTACAGTATACTGAGTTTGCATCTTTCTCATTGCTAATTCGACATCTTCATAAAACTGCTCTTTCTTCATCATAGTGACTGGAAGTTGGGGCGTAGGCTTGTACTACCTTCATTTTGTACCTCCTATTCAGATTTATTACGACGACTGCTACCCTCTCACTAATGCTGTAGAATTCATCAATGTTGCCGGCTATGTTGTTATGAACTAGAAATCCTACCCCGGATTCTCTCTCACCTGGAAGACCTCTGTAGCAGAGGACGTGGCCGTTAGTCAGCACTGTGTAAGCCTCACCAGTTCTTCTAACCTGACTAAGGCCAATAATATCCCAGGCAATGCCTGATAATTCCTCAAATAGTCCTGCTAAGCTAGCCTCACTCGAGAGGGTGGGCGTGTTCAACGTTGCCAGGTTCAGTTTCCATTGGTGGCCTGTCCAGACCCAGAGATTCTTAGCACCCTCTGCCACGTCGCAGGTCTGACCACCGCCTTGGTCAGGTGCTCCGCAGCCACTGGAGACAGAGGGCCATGGGTTAATTGTCGGAGTCATGAGGGAGGTAGTGGCCGAATACTGCACCAGGGAGGCCAATTCCTGTTCTGGTGAGGCAGTCACTTTGATGAAGCTTAGTGGGCCTGCCTCCTTTGGTTGCACCTAAACTAGTATAGCCCCACTAGCTCTCGGCAATATTTTTTGCCGGTGTCAGGCACCACCATTTTTTGTCTTATTCGTTTGCAAATGAGATGATGGAGAAAGAGAGCGAGAATGGGAAGATTGTTGGTTGCGGGGCATCTTCTCTTGCAAGGTGGATGACTCGGCTAGTTGGTAATTCACATCGAGCACGAACATCTCAATTGGAGTGTCAACAGCACCCCGTGTTGACTCTCGCGCTGTTCACGATCCTCCTGCAACCGCGCACAAGCTGAGGCATTCAAGAAAAGGCAAGCGTTCAGCAGGGAACACGGTGACTCACAGTAGTGCGGCGTAGACGTGCGTGATTCGCAGCACCCCATGCGGGCTCTCGTGTATGGCCTGCGCGACAAGCTGCACCAGCTTGACGGAGGGTCTGCGCACCACCGTGCCCACGGGCTGCAGCGAGGACCAGCGGCCCGATTGGGCCTCGCACACGACGCACTCATCGCCGTCGACGGCCATGCGCTGGCGCACTGTCGTCGGTCGGGGAGTGCGCCCTCCTGCACACACACATACACAGCGTGAGAGCGTTCCTAACACCGGCGGAGAAAAGTAGGATGTGCAGCATTGTGTGACACGGAATTTACATGGCCTGTGGCCATGTAAAATGTCTGTGGCCAGCGCTTGTAAATTGTTTGTGGCCACCGCTCCAAAGGGTCCAGCACCTTGTCGTCTTTCTCGTGTCCGTCCCGTACACGCTACCGCTATTGCTTTAGGTATGAACCGCCTATCCCCCAAGAACAAGCTCTGCTATATACACTGTGCTGTGTACTTAGTAGTTGGTCGCTGCTCTGGCATCGACGCCTGCTTACGGACTCACCGCGGTGGCGTTGCGGCGGCGGGTTGGGCGGCTCCTCCCAGCATCCATGCGCGTTGTCGTTGCCCAAGGCTGCCAGCACGCTGCCGCGCTCCGCGAACACAATGCTCGCTGGGTCCGGCAGGATATTCGAGACGTACGTTTCTGCCTGCAGGTCGACGGTGAACTCGCTCTCCTGCGATACAACACGGGGGGGGGGGGGGGATGGGGGCACCGAAGAAATCAGCACGCGGTATACCACACTTAAAGGTGAGCAAATTTTGTACACACTAAACAGAAAAACACCCAGATGGGCGTTTTTCGCTTGTCCTCTAGCGCATTCCCATTTGTACATGTTTTTGCTCCCATAGAATGGGCGTACGATAAAACTCCCATTTAGGTGGGCATTCCTTTGGCATACTACGGGAGTACCGTAATATGCCCACTTTACCCCCATTTGACTGGGAGGTGTTGCAGGCCTCAATGGGAGTTTTATCATTTCCAAATGGGAGCATTTGCGATGACATTAAGGCGGCATTTAGGGCGTTTTTTGGTATTAATTAGAGAGTTTATGGATGCAATTAAAGGCATTTTAGTTTGCGTGGGGCGACCACGAAGCGAAATGCTTGGTGGCGATGGGTCACGCGCTTACACAGCACCCAACGGATCACCACAGGCCAAAATGTCGGACGCCGGACACCAAGGCTCAAGGGAACGGGGCCGTCCGAGGAGCTGCCGCCCGAGCGTGCGTTTGGCCCGCACTACCGACGCTTGTAGCTATCGCCGGCGTCCGACACTTTAGCCTGCTGTATCCCGTCTGCCACTGCGTAAGCGCGGCGGCGTCCCGCCACGAAACATTTCGCCGCGTGCTCGCCACACGTGACACAATCGACGGCCCTGGGAATTCACGAAATCATCGCTGCACTTCGACTTCCTTTTCCATTCACTGATCGCAGAGCCCCTCTTGGCAAACGTTGTGCTGTCATGCAGTCGTCCTCGCGAAAATGCTAGTAATCGGCAGTGCCTCCGAGGTCAGCAGGGGCCTTCCGAGAGCAGTTGCTACTCGCCGAGAGGAAAAATACACGACACACACACACACACGCTAAACAGAACAACATTTATTATACACCAAATGTAACAAATATAATAAAATATGTTCTTTCTGCCAAATCGAAAGCATTCCTTGTACCATTAAAAATCTGTCTGGATTAAAAAAAACTACATCGTAAACATGCCAGTCAATGCTATTGTACACGTCCTAACACAATAAAATTAGTGAACGCAAGAAACGATATCTTATCTCGTCCAATATTGAACTATAAATACAGAACCATTTGTTTGAACTGTTACTTTGGGCAGACATTCCACAATTTTGCAGCCTATATATATGTTGAACTTGCATGACTAAGCCACCCAAAATTAACAGTGGACTGCAGAATGAGGCCGACCAGAGGTGGTATTTTGCATGAACTAGCACAAAACATACGATGATAAATACCTAAGTACTAAATTAAGAAATTGGGACTCATCACGCAAACGAGCTAAAACATTTGCTTTAGTGATTGTGTTGCATTTTTTAGCAGGTTACTAAAGATTAAAAATTTATTTAGTGTTTTATGAGCCAAAACCATCATATGATTCTGAGACATGCCGTCGTTGGAAGGGACTCTGGATTAAGTTGGGCCACCTGGGATTCTTTAATGTACGTTTAAATATAAGTACACAGGCGTTCTTGTATTTCGCTCCCATCGAAATGTGGCCGCCATGGCCGGGATTTGATCCTTAGTCTTTTTGTTTATGACTAGATTTGTGAAAGTTCCAAACAGGGTCCCCTATATACAGGGTGATCATTTTTAAGTTTTACACAATTCTTAAAAATAACCTGTTGCAGGTATCATAATTCTAGTCCTTAGCTGTATTTGTCAGAGTAGCGGACATTACTTTCACGACAAATCGTAGCACATATTCAGCTAAATAAGAAAAATCCACTAATTATCTTTTGAATTAAATACTTTACGGCCGATATTGCAATTTACGAATTGTAGCCGGTGAGTTTGCAAGGCATATCCACTTGGAATGAATTTCCAGAATGACGCCAGTTTGGAGATATATGCCATCAAACTTGCCCTAAAAATGCACTGTTGATCAACTTACATATTTAACAAAATGCTATCTTCTGCATTGAAGCACAAAAGTAACTAGAACGTTCATGTATTTTGTCCCACACTTTGGAAATAATATCTCGAAACTGGTGTCATCCTGGAAATCCATTTCAAGTAGATACGTCTTGCAAGCTCTCTGGCTACCATTTGTTAATTGCAATATGTGTTGTAAACTAATCAGTTAAGAAGTTAATTACTGAAATTTTCATTAACTAATTGAATATGTGTTTCGATTTCTTGTGCTAGTAATCCGCCTCTTCAAATAGTCCAGCTCAAGGACAAGAATTATGCTGTCTGCCACAGGCAATTTTTAAAAATTCCATAAAACTTAGAAACGATCACCCTGCGTATTTATTTTCTAATAGTGCATGAGTTGTGTTCTGCATGGACACTTTAGCATGGCTACCTTGTTTAGTTGAATATTGTGCAAGCAGTGGTTTTTTTCATCTACCCAGTGCAAAATATTAAGCCAGCATTGTAACATGTTGCAAATGGAGTCACGAATAAGTACCTTCCCTGATCATATCCAACAGTAGCAACTTTAGATGAAATAAGTTGTGCTTTCTCATGTTCAAGTGCCTTGTTCTAAGATATTGTCACAGTATGTAATGTAACATATCGAACGTAACAATATCAAATCCTCCTTCTCACATTGGCCTCCCATCGTGTGATCCTCCAAGCTGAGGTCATTTGAAATTGCATTTAATTGCACTTGAAACAGCATATCGCTCTTATTTAAGAAGCACATCCTATTGCAGTCACCATCCAGATATAAAATACTTGTCTGCATCAAGCTGTGAGGCAGCAGCACATTTTCTTAGGAAAAAGCCTACCTTTTCTATTGAATTGGGCTGCGTACTCGGAACACTACTATGCAGTTGCAGACAGGACTGGTAGTGTAGCAACCGTAACAGTGTGAACTTACATAAAGGAGCAAAACTGCGTGAACTTCAAATCATTATTCTCTCTTAGGAACCATGCTTTCCAATTATAGCATGGGGATAAAGTAACTGGCAAGCAAGTCTGCATTTCATTCAAGTAAATATCATACTATTCATGCTACCTTGCAGGGTGCACACTACATTCCCTTCGAACGTGAATTTACGACCTTGCCACGAGTTGCTAATTGTATTGGTGTATCGTTGATCGAGAGTGGTAGAACGGGATATGTATGCCTCAGGCTAGAGCACATGTTTCGACAAGGAGACTTGGCTGGTCAAACAGGGAATGGCTCAGGCTAAATCCATTTGTTCCCTTGTAAAGATGTTGGCTTCAGCTTGTGACCTTCTTTGTTGGCCAACTCTTGAACACTAATGTCGCAACCTTCCTGTTTGCCCTCGTCTTGTTCAGCCTATTGCTGCACACAGAAGCTGCATTTTCTTTTAAAAACATTCAATGAGGTCAAGGGCTTTGTGCATGGCAGTGTCTGAAAACACAACTTTTTTTTCAATGAATGACAGTTTTGGTGCCTTTCTTGCGCATTCAATAGGGAAGAACCAAAAATTAAGCTAACAGACTGGCTATGCCAACAAGTAAGCATAAAACAGGGGAAATCAAGCTCTCTATGGATGTGGAGTGCCATTTCTTCATTTCACACCATGCTTGGGGTCAGCAGGACTTCCTAAAATTGAGAAAGTTTTTGTAATGAAATACATATTAAATGTATTCTGTTTATAATCTTAAAAAAGTCTATTTCGAAATTCATATTTAGGTGGGACCAGCACCAAGTACAAAGACAAAGTAAGGGCTTATAGAAAATGACACGCCGTGCTGAATGACAACTGATTTAATTTTACAACAGACAAACAGTCAAGTACTCTGGAATGCTTGATAAAAGCCATAAAAAACCTAAGAAGCAGGGAGCAGTTACACACAATAATGTATGTGCATGGAAAATGCACCTGGTCATTGGTTTGCAAACAAGTATGCCATTTCCTTATCAGTTCACAAAACAGGTCCTACACTGAAACATTTTTCCTTCAATTTGGCAATTCTGTGGGCTTTGATTATTGCTCGGGTGATTTGGTTGCTCTTCTTACTGCTATTAGAGTATGGTGAAGTGCAATAGATGGGACAAGGTGAGGCGAGACAGACGGGACAAGCGCAACTGACAGCTGAACATTTATTGGAAAATTTCGCTGCAGCAGGACATGCGCCCACGACACCCCGAAACCAGGAACAAACAGAGCAGGCACAAAAAACAAAGAAATATGGCAAAGATCGCTAACAACGCATTCACACTCTCTTATGAATGTGATGGTAATTGGGAATGATGTGTACGCAGTCAACTGCGCACGACTGGCCCAAGAGGAATAAACAAGAAAACAGAAATAGAAGAACTAGCTGAGCTGTGGCTACCTATGAATCGCACTTCTTTGGTTAAAGTGCCCCCAAAGCCACAATAACACACTTTTGCACTGCAAGGCAAGATCCCTAATTTCCCCTTATTTCAAACACCTAAAGTACTGTTGCAGCCTGTCACTCAGGCACTGGTCAGTCTGTCCCAAGTAAACATGACCACAGTTTAACGAATCCTGTACACGACAGAATTAGCACATGGGACATACTGACACTCACGTTTCGTCATACAGTATTTCCTAATTTGACTACCCGCGACGCATTTGCAAAGTTGTGCCGGCTTGCATGGCACAGAAAACACAAGATCCACCCATACTTCCCTGCTACTTTCCTTAAGTTGTGTGAAACCTCAGCAACACATCCACCCCTTCAAGGGGGCAACACTTATGTGCATAAGGTTTCACACAACTTGATGAAAGTCACAGGGAAGTATGGGGTGGTTCCTGTGTTTCCTGCACCATGCAAGTTGGCACAACTGTGGAAATGCGTTATGGGTAGTCGAGTAAGGAAATACTGTACAACGAAACACGAGTATCAGTATGTCTCATGCGCTACTTCTGTCATGTGCAGAATTCCTTCAAGCAGCGGTCGTGTTTACTTGGGACAGACTGGCCAGTACCTGAACGACAGGCTGTGCAGCACTTCAGTTTGAAATAAGAAGAGGTTGGATCATGCTTTGGACTGCAAATGTTGCGGTTGCTATATGTAGTTGAAGAATGTGGAAGTTGTAGGCCATGGAAAAACAAAATTAGAATGCGAGCTTTTTGCAGCAGTGTTAATTGAAAATTATTTTCAATTCTGGATCTGATACGTGAGTTAGCGTGGCTTTGGTGGCACTTTAAACAAAGAAGCGCTATTCACAGGTAGCCACAGCTAAGCTAGTTCTACTTCTGTTTCATTTTTGATGTCTGTTGTGCCAGTTGTGCGCAGTTGACCAGCGTACACATGCTTCCCAATTATCATGTCTGAAGAAAAGATCGTGCACATGTTGTTAGCAATTTTTGCCATATTTCCTTGTTTTTTTGTGCCTGCTTTGTTTGTTGCTGGTTTCAGGTGTCTTGGGCACATGCGAGCATTGTCCTGGTGCAGCAAAATTTTCCAATAAATGTTCACAGTTGTCAGTAGAGCTTTGCCCGTCTGTCTCACCTCACATTGTCCCATTTATTGCACTTCACCGTACTCTAATATGCATCACCAACTGGCCCAAAGTTCTACTCTTCTGAAGTTTTTACTGCTACTTCGCACTTGTCAAAGTCAGGCCAACAGCCATACTGCATACAATGTAGAGCTATATGGACTGGCAGTTCATGTCATGGATTTATTCTGGCTTTATGGCATCACAGAAAGTAAACAAAGATGACAAGCAGGACACAAGTGCCTACTCTCAACTCTAGCTTTAATAACAAAACAGAAATCGCACATAACATGTGGTGATATGAAGTGACGTCATTCATTCAAAAACAATTTCTTCATCCAATGTAACTGAGAATGAGCGATGCATTTGTCCTTTGCATTGTGAATCTGCCAAAGCTTAATTATCTTATGTACTCTCTGGTCATAATTTCTGTTCAATGCAGAAGTTTGGGCTTGTTTGTGATAACAGAACTTGGACATCATAACAAGCAGGAAAGAACGCGAACATGAAGAAGAGATAGACTAGCGCCCATCCAGTCTGTGTCTCTTTGGGTCCGCATTCCATTGTGCTTGTTATGATGTCCAAGTTCCATAATTTTAGGCTATAACGAGTTTTGTGGAACACAAGAATGAACCAGCATTTTTACAGTATGTTGCAATGTGCGGATGAGATTTGTTAGGCACAAACCCGATTCACCCCAATCTCAAATTAATACAATATAGGCATAACAAGATGGCCATGGCCAACTGTACACAACCTCTGTTGCACAGTGCATCACCTCCTTCAAATCGTGCCACACGCAACAACCAAATTGTTTTCCTGGCTGCAGTATTTTTTCTCACATCAGAGCAAATCTCTGTTCACAAGCTTCCTACAGAAAGAAAAGCATTTAGCCCATAGGGACCAAATGCGCTTTTGCCCATGAAAAAGCACAAGAGCATACGAAACAACTGCGACCATTTTTTACTTGGCTCATCTCATTCATTATATTCCATCGTCATGCCTAATTCAGTTGTGCAAATCATTTTTTCACAGGCCCTTGTTAGGATGGTTTTGTGCTGTGACAAAAAAAGGCAGAAGTAAAAAAATAAAGAAGGTTGGTTGTGGCTTACGGCATGATATGCATCCGGCAAACTAGGCCACAAGTGTTGTGTACAGTCTGGAATCCTCAAAAGGTTGTGCCTACATTGGACAGATGGGATGCTGTATTAATGCGTGATTGGGGGAGCATGACTCATCTGTGTGAAACAACCTGCCCTCATGCATTGTGAAACACTAACAAATGTGGCGGCAGTACTGTGTTCAACAAAACTCACATTGTAGCCACGCATCATGACCAGACAGCATGCCAGGCAATTGTGGCTTCTGAAACTTAAAAAGAATGACAAATGCATCAGTCATCTATCAGTTGCACTGCACGAAAAATTTTGATAACATCACATCATATCACCACTTGTTATATATTGTCTGTTTCTTGATTATAAAGCTTGAGGTGAGAGCTGAGGCTTGTGTCATGTGTGCACATCTTTGTTCACTTTTTGTGGTGCCATTACACCAGAATTGGGATAACCAAATGGCCACACGCTGCTTTTGTCACATTATAGTGGCGCTCGCAAAGCAGGAAGACAATGCACATAATACCACGCCATGTCAGCATGCCCACTCTTTGCACACACAGCAGATTACCTCTAGAACAAGGCGCGCAGGCTGCATATGTACTCAGCTGCATCGACAGCCATGTGCGGCGATGGCTGCGCTAGAAAAGAGGACGCGCACACCAACTGCCCCCTTGGGCCCCTTTCAGGGCCCTCTTAAAAGCTAAGTTTGTAATTTCTTGTTTCTGTTATAGGCTAGTGCAAACAAATGAATTTGTCTTATTCCCATTAGGAAATTTTGTAGATTAGGTAGACAATTTATGAAAGCATAGATTTATTACTTTTCACCTTTCTGTAGGAATATCGTACAAATGCATAAGCAGTACTTATCACCTTGTTTCATGTAAGATTTTTTTCCATGCTGAAAGAAAGGCATACATTTAAAAAATAAGCTTGGTTGCAACGTGTGAAGGAATTGTGTGAAGTCACATAAAGGGTTGCTGAAATCAAAATATAGTCGCGACCTTCCTGTGACTGACTTTATCTAACACACTGAAAAGGAAAATGACCTTTTAAACAACAGACTCAAAAAGAAGAAAAAAAAGCCACAGCACATTATTACAAGAACTGCAGCGCAATAACACCCAAGGACGACACAAAGAAACGACCAGGACGAGCGCTGCACTTACAATAGGTTTTATTGTAGCCAATTTCACATATATTTCATTACACAAACGTCATTAGCTGCACATGCGTAGAAAGACCATCTCTTTATCTGAGAGTTGTATCGATGGCATGCTAACACACCTTCCCCCCCCCCCTAGCCGGGAAATATGTTCTGCTTCAATAATTTTTCGAGTGAAGCGCGATTTGCTTTTCATAATGACAGACGTGTTATGTAGGTCAGGTGAACAATCCTTACATGTTAAACAATGACAAGCCAGGAAACCTTGAAAGTCTTTCCCTTCATGCGCATTTTTCACGTAGTTTCCATGCTCCCTAACACTTAAGCTAACGTTGACGCATCTCCCAGATTGGCCAACATACACCTTTCCGCATCTTAGAGGGATTTCGTAGACTACACCTTCTGCACAATCAACAAAGGGTGGAGGGTGCCTCTGTGTTGTGCCGCAGGCTTGCTGCTTTCTTACCTCTGGGTGGGTCATTGTGCAGAGCTTGGACAGCCTGTTAGGTGCGGTGAATACAACTTTTACGTCGTACCGCTGGGTCACCTTTTTCAGGTTGTGTGAAAGCTTGTGAACATACAGTATCACCATGCAGGCAGAAGGTAGCTGTGATACCGTATGTACACAAGCTTTCAGGCAACCTGAAAAAGGTGACCCAGCGGTACGACGTAAAAGTCGTATTCACCGCACCTAACAGGCTGTCCAAGCTCTGCACAATGACCGACCCATAGGTAAGAAAGGAGCAAGCCTGAGGCACAATGCATAGGCACCCTCCACCCTTTGTTGATTGTGCAGAAGGTGTAGTCTACGAAATCCCTCTAAGATGCTGAAAGGTGTACGTTGGCCAAACTGGGAGATGCGTCAATCTTAGGATAAGTGTTAGGGAGCATGCAAACTATGTGAAAAACACGCATGAAGGGAAAGACAAGGTTTTCTGGCTTGTCAATGTTTAACATGTAAGGATTGTTCACCTGACATACATAATACATCTGTCATTATGAAGAGCAAATCGCGCTTCACTCGAGAAATTGTTGAAGCAGAACGTATTGCCCGGCTAGAGGAAAGGTGTGTTAGCGTGCCATCGATACAACTCTCAGATAAAGAGATGGTATTTCTACGCATGTGCAGATAATGACGTCTTTGTTGGATAGTGCATATATATGTGAAATTCGCTACAATAAAACCTGTTGCAAGTTCAGCGCTTGTCCTGGTCGTTTCTTTGTGTCGTCCTTGTGTTTTATTGCGCTGAAAATCTTGTAATAATGTACCAATGTGCCCAACTCGCCACATTATTCATGTTTTAAGCATTGTATGTGGGCGTCTTGGTTGCAAAATAACCTAAATCTTGCATCCTAGTCTGGTGCGTAGGGCATAAAAGGCTCTTAGCAGAGTCACCTGATGCTTTTATATAGGTTATTCAGTTTGCATGATCTTCCACAGAAGTAGCTGTAGGCACTTTTGCTGCAATGACAGTACTGTTCACAGTATTCGTCGCGGGGAGCGCGGCTTGCCACTTGTAGCGGTCACAGATATTGATCGCCGACTCTGCCAAAATATGCAGCGGTCTGAGTAACATCACTAACCAAAAGAAAAAGACATCACTTGGGTTCAAGAAACCAGACAGAGTAACCCGAGAAATAGTTCAAGGCTCCAATACACAAACTGTCGCTCTTAAGAAATGGTGTTTCTCATAACATTTTAATACAGTCCCTAATTTAGTACAAGTTTTCGTATGATGTTTTGGTTTCTTCTACACTACAATGATGTTGCTTGTTAGACATTGGTGTTTTGATGTGCACGTTCTTTTGTATTGCTATAAAGACAACTGTGAAAAAAGATTTGCCTTTGTAACTAAAGTTTGGAGACAGTGCCTGTCAGCTCATATTTTAATCTGTTTTTCATTTCATCTGTCCAATTACACCAAATGTAAACTACAAAAATACCCATAGTCAGAATCACAAAGGTACACACCTGTGTAATGATTCTGCTGAGATCCTTGGAGTGATCAGCCACACAATGCAGCACAGGTAGAATGGCATCCTGAGTTAAAACAAAATAATAAGAATTGTAAGATGCATATCAAAAATTTTATGCTGTGAGGCATTTCGCATGTATACTAATCACCACATTTGCATGCAAAACAGTTTTGCAGAATAGTTAAGCAAGGTAAATCAATGTCTGGCCACGGGACTGTCAGCCAGTGCTACTCATGGCAATGGTGGCGTATATAGCATATCGTTTCAAGTGCAGCTTTTGCAGGGTACATGAATTCAAGAAAACTTAGGTTCACATAATACATGAGACCTACAGTTAGAAGGATGTGTTACATCCAGCACCAAGGCCACGAGTGGCACTGCCTAACGCTTCCAGGGCCAGACTTAGTACACACACAGAAATTTGCAACAAAGTGAACAGGAGGAAGAGCTGTTGCTTTAACTCAATAAAAGATTGCATGCTTCATGCAGATGTGAATACAGCTCCTATCAGCAACTAGTTGTCCTTTGGTACACTTCACTTCTGTTCTTTTTTCTTTCCTTGTCTTCATTGTTTGTTGGTGCCATATGGTTGTGACGAGCAGCTCAGTTCCTATTCTTGTTTTACTACATGGTGTAAAATCATCCAAACGTGCTTAAGCCTCTTAAGAGTAAACTTCAACCATTTGTTTGAACAATATTTTTCTCTTTGTGTCACACCTTAATGTACTGCTAAAAAATGCTAGACAATGCTATACAGAAGAACCTACATCCACACAATCACACATCTGAATAAAACTGCACAGTCTACGACTTAAAGATGTATACATACACACTTTACACATGTCTACAATGAAAATATACGTTACTGTTCTAATATGCACACTTAGCATACTGCATAACAGTCAACTGGTTCCAAAATGTTTTTTTGTTATCACACATACGATGGCTCCAATTACAAATTTCATTCTGGCAGTGACTCAAGACACTCCCAAAAACTTCCTAATGCAATCAACGAGAATTTTCAAATTTAGAGCAGTTGGACACAAATAAGGCAAATAGTTTTATAATCCTAAATAACGAACTGTTATTGTATATGACGGTAAAAGGCCATGCTCCTGAAACATCAGCACTGTTTATCATATAAGCACATTATTATATTTTTACTTACTTTCCTAAGGATTGCGCTGAGTGATCTGCTCATGTGAAAATGTTTATGCATAGCTGTGTCGTGTTATCACTTGTGTTTTCACATTTGTATTAATGCTACTTTATGTGCATGCAAGCGTGCCCATACTACCTTAAGCTGAAGGCCAAACACTATGCTTACACGGTACATGCATTTCATAATACTAAGCAGTGGACTTAGAGAATGAGCAACTGTATTAAAAAGTGTGGTTCTTTGGACACACATCAAATGACATTTGCCTGGAAAACAAACATTTTGCTAAAATCATGACTTAATCCAATTGGTACTAAGCATAAAGCATCAATCAAGAAACTTGCATTTACCAGACACCACTATAGACACTAGGACCTCTTTGGCTTCTTCACAGTCTGGCACAATGTGCTTAAGCTGCCTGTAAACCCTGGAAAGTGTTCATGATACTTTTTTAAATAGATGGGAAAACTTGAGAAGGACCTAAAATTAGGGTCGGTGAAGCAAAGCAACTTTTTAAGAATTCCACTCTGTTTATATGCATATGTTCTATGCATATGATGGTGAAGGCAAATGATGTACTTGAACTGTGTTTTTAACACGCAATACTACAGAGCACAGTTTTGCAATAATGTGATAGAGAACAATGATAATAATGCCACACAAAACAACCTAGTGAATATTTTTTAAACTAATTGCACAAGGTTTTCGTCGTTATTCTGATGCACACATCTGCACACTGTGCACCAAGTCTTGTCGTTTTTTTATTTGTCACATAGTAATTTACATGATACATTTGTCCTCAAATACGTCATGTTGGGCTCCTTCAGTATTTTTATTTTCTTACTGGAACACACATGCCTATATATGTGTTCTGTCCCATGGAACAGGTGTCACAGCATTCCCTCTAACTGAAGCCACAAAACTAGCCATTGCAGGTAAAAGATACAGGGTAAAAAAAAACTAGGTAAGAGCCTACCTATGCCTCTGTTGCTGAAAAGGGGAACTTGGAAGGCGTCTGATGTCCGGCTATGAAGCTGCTTCATCCTTACAGCTGGCAATGAAACGGCTGCAGTCTTGAAACACAAGTGAAAAATTAGACACAGCAATGTTACATAGAGCACGCAACAGCTGGCCGCAAGTTAATATGGGATTACTTCCGCTGCTATGCTGAGTTTTGTATGTTGTTCAGCTTACATTATTGGTAAACTATGCTTGCCAAAATTTTATATTTTAACAGGCTTTACTCTTTACAACTAAAGCCGTTACCCAACTCATGCCCCTATGCACTTAAGCCATGAAATGTTTACTGATCACATAAACTGAATGGCTTCCAAGACAAATTATTTCGGTCAAGAGGATGCATAATTAATGAGTGTCACTGACATTGAATACCAAGGTAGTATCTCTTTTTACAATAGACAATGGCGGACCTAAAGCACATTTTTGTCAGATTTGGGTTGATCAGCCAGCCATTCTTTTTTTTTACCAGCAGCAGGAGTTGAGTTAATATTACTCGTGCACAGTACGATCACACTGTCAAGTGTGATAAGATCCTGAGTTTGAAAGGGCGACTTTGTATGAATTTGGTATGTAGAAATCAAAACTGAATATCTGTACGCAATGGTGCAGCAGCAAAACAAACATTAAACAAGTCAAGGCATCCAGTGCACAGAGCGGGCAGTCGAATAATAACAGTGTACAATCGCCGACTATATAGATATTGCATAGTGCTTGCATGGGAGGCGTAGTCACTGCATCAGCAAATAACACAGCCACCGCGCTACGTTCCCGTGACCTATCACCGCCAACGCTGTCGCGTAAATTAATGTTTGGTCAAGCCAACCGCATCGTTTTCTGCCCGCGAAGGGTAGAGTGACGGTGTATCCGGTAATGTGAACGGTAATCTAAAGACCAAAGTCGACGGGTGCTGGCTCCCCAAGCTGCGCGGCTAGGCGCAGCAATCGCGCGCACTGCCTGCACAATCAGCGGCGTGGGCGCAAAGAGACAGACGCCGGCCCGGAGCGTACCGGCAAATCTACACAGTGCACGCTTAGTAAGCGACCTACTGCACACAACCGTACGAGGGGATTGGCGCCACGTAAGCGGCAGCTAGCAGATACCGCGCACAAAGAAGCGCCGAAACCCGCACACACGCGCGTCGCAGTAACGAGTTGACACATTTTAAGGCCGCGGTTAGACGGCGAAGCTTGGCGGCTTAGCTCACCCCGCACTGCACGTAACTTCTCTGGTAGTGGCTTGCGCTTGGGGAAACATCAAGAACGCTCACAGCCATCCTATTAACAGACCTCGAAGACATCGCAAAGTTCCTCATCATCTAAAATCATGTTTTCTAACTACTCTCGCTCCACTCTAAGCACTCGCTTCGAATACGACAAAGCTCGCACAAACACGGTGATCGTGCAAGGCAGTTTGCAAAATGGTTCGGGACGGCCAACTGTTGCACTGAGGCCTTCAATAACTCGTATCAGCGCCTCTGAACACATATGCATACACAGAACGTGCAGCGGTCGTTGAAAATCACTTACCGTGGAGTCTTGGCTGTTCGAAACTGCGGGAGACACCAACGACGGCAGAACAATGCGCCGGCGCTGGTGGTAATGGCTGCCGCTTGGTCGCTTCGAGCGCGCTCACTCCGAAGACCCGTCGGCGCGGCGTTTCGAAGGTTTCGGTACGGTGGCGTAGTTTCGGGTTTGGCGCGGCATTCTCTGCAGCGCCTGCAGCGCTAGCGCGGCTACTCCAAACAGAAAAACAGCGCGGACGCACATTGCGCGGGATATTTCGAATCTGAGTGCAGAAATTCTACTGAAATTGTCGCTCGGGGTGACAGCCATGTTGGTCATGGCAGGCGGCACCTGGCGGCTGAGTTGTTCTTTTAGCTGTTTGGCTCGGGTTAGATATGGGCGTATTCAGCACTCCCTATCTACCCAACGCCAGTTATTTTTTGAGAACCCCCATTTTACTACCGCAACATCCCCTTAATGTTCATCTGAATGAGGTCGAGGGTAAAATAAAGGTTCTAGCTTGTTTTACTCCATCTCGTGGGAGTACCTGTTTTGAGCTTGGGAGGAAAAAGGGCATGTCAGCTGTTAAAACGCCCATATGGGCTAATTTGTGTTTACAGTGTACAAGTAAGGTAATTACCCTATGGTTGGTAACACTGCGCTCCGCCGGCCCAGCGCTATCAGCGCAGTAGGCACGGTCCATTAGTGTTTCGGAGGGTGGCGCGGTGTAGATCTATGGGCGCAGCCCATACGTGTTGGGTGGAAGGCCGACGGGGCAGCGGCGTGCGAGGCTGGTGATGCGGAGGATGGAAAACAGCGCACTGCGCCTGGCAACGATTCAAATTTCTTTTTTCCTTTCAAGGAGTTCGCATCCCATTCCCTTTCGGCACGGACACCCAGTAGCCAAACTTCATCATTATAACCGATAATGCGGCATGGGGGCATTGTAGTAAGCGGGTTATTTCACGTTAAAAAACATACAAAAGTTGACGGTGCCGCAGCTTCTGATTGTTATAACCGATGTATTGTTAAAAACGGCGTCGTTGTAAGCGGGTTCGACTGTATACCGCACTGGGCACACACACTAAAAATATTCCTGACCCATTCCACTCTGTCAAGGCGGATGGGTCGACCCGCAAAGCTGTTTAGAGCACGGCAGAGATGTCACATGGAATTTTAACAAAGGTTGGAATCAGCTGGCGCAAGACAGGGGTAACTGGAGATCGCAGGGAGAGGCCTTCGTCCTGCAGTGGACCTAAATATAGGATGATTATGACCCTGATCGGTGGTCATCGTGACGATAGGTACGCACACACTCGCATATCACCTCTAATAAATCTATCTGTCATGTAAGACAATGAATGGCGTATACCCCCTTAAGCAATGCCTCATAGCCCCGCAAACGACGACAGAAGAGAGGTGAAATTCTACGCTGAAATGATCAGCGGAAACGGCGCCAGCTGTGGAAGAAGACAATGACGAACGCGGGAGCGGTGGCACGAGCACAGTTGCGCAAAGGGGCACCAACAAGCCACCTTTAGAAGAAGATGATAACGCTCGAGCCATTGCTCATCATGATAGCTTTCCCGTGCGGGCGCCACAAAACCCCATCTCCTAGTCACAGGCAGCTTCGTTGTAAAAACTAATCGACGAGCGAACTGGCGGGAACGGCGCACAATAAGCCTTCATGAGCTTGCATAGCTTGGCGTGAAGGAGGGACGTGCATGCACAATGATCGAGTGCCAGAGCACTCCAGCGCGATATACATCGTTAAAATTACAAAACAATGGTTCACTTCAACAATCATTGAACCAAAGGCCAGAGCGTTGTGTCGTCGATCCAGCTGCTGCCCATCAGTGGACCCGAAACAACGGCGCTTGCCGCACTGTGCGCTTATGCGCACCGTCGCCACAGCTGTAAGGCCACCTCACTGACCTTCATCACAAGGCCAATCATGCCGGCGTGATCACGTGATCAAACATGGTGCACGCCCATGCGCCGCTGCTGAAGACCGTCTCTACGTGCCCCCCTCTTAAATTGCATTGTCCCGATGCTACAAACATAACAGGAGAGCAAAAACAAAAGCACACTGAGTAAAGAAGTAACAAAGCAACAGTCCAAAAGTTCATTAGTGCTGGTAGAACAGCTTAAGGCCCACAACATGGACTATTTCACACCGTGATAGGCACCACTGTGATTGCAAAATACTGTCTAGCACGACCTCATGGTCCAGTGCGCCATTGCGTCGGATGATCTTGTAGGGTCTGAAATAACAGAGTAAAAGCTTCTCAGTAAGTCCTCGTCGGTGTATTGGGGGCCAAAACCAAACACGGTTGCCAGGCTGGTATTAAACTTAGCATCGGAGACGCCTAGGTGGAGCCGAGCCGAGCGGTTGACTCTGCATGGAGCTCCGCGATTTTCCATCTTTTGACTAGTTTTCCTACGATGTGCTGAATTTCGTGCGGGATACGTGATTCGGGAAGATCTAACGACTCTGCAGACACCACTGTTACCGGTGAGCTCTTCGCCTTTTCGTAAAGACGGGCCAGGACGTGCCCGCCACACGTGTGCGGATTGCTAACACTTAGGCCGATTACAGCGTCGGCTGCTGCGCGGGAGACGCCGGGCGCGCTGCCGTGACAGATGGCAACGCGGGCGGCAGCCGGAGCTGCGACGCCGACGGCGGCGAACGCTACAACGGACGCGCCTGAACCAAGCTACACTGAAGCTACAAGCTCGCTCGAACGACTAAAAGCACAAGCCGCGCTCTCGGACTTGGATCGGGAACAAATGGAGTGCCAAGACACCGACGAAGGGGATGACATCATCCCACACGACACCGATACGCCTACCACACGCGCCGAGCAAGACGAGGACAAAGGAGACTGGCAAACGGTGTTAATCATTCGCCAGAAGGAGGCTCTCGCAAGAGCTGGAAGGAAAACCGCGGGAGCAGGGGGTGGCTATGACTCGTCGATCCAGCACCTCGGACCACCCAAGAAACCATCGTTGAAGAAAAAGTCACGAGCCAACAGACTACCTCCATTACCAAAGGAAGACTTCAAAATAATAGTCCGACCCCATCAAAGGCTACCAATGAAAGAGTTGACGGCACTGCAGATCTCCGAAGCAGTCATCATGTCACGCAAAGGAAGGTGAGAGGGGAACACTTCCTTTTACGACTAAAGCCAGGATCAAACATCTTTATCATATATACCCCCAAACAAAAGGTAGCAGATATAGTCAGGAAGATAACGACGCTCGTTATCAACGACAAACAACACACAGTAAAGGCTTACGTGACGGCCGGAGAAGATAAACAAAGGCGTCGTACACGGATTGACACCGCACAGGAGTTTGGAAACACTCCAAGCCAACCTGCGCATCAGAACGCAAGGAGTGGAGATACTACGAGCGCACATGCTCGGGGAATCAAAGAGAGCGGTGATAACTTTCTATGACCCCAAGATACCACACTTTGTTTAATACATGGGAGAAGAAATGCCCTGTTACCCATTCAAGAATATCGTACCATTCTGCAAAGCGTGCATACAAACAGGCCACAGGACGGACGTGTGCCCTCAACCTGATACCTCAGTATGCAACAGATACGCCACTAAAGAGCCAGAGTTGGAGCACGAATGTAAACCCACCTGCACCACTTGTGGAGAGGAGCATCTTGCCGGCTCGAAGGATTGCAAAAAACGGTTCAAAAAGCCGCAGCAGAACAACAAAACACCAAGGAAATCATCATTCAGAATATCCAAAGCTCCGAGCAAGGAATCTTCATCAAGGCCACGTTGGTACGATACGGAAGACGACGACTGGCCACCATTAAGGCGACAGGAAGACCTACAAGCGGCATCGCCACGGCGAGAGCGATCTGGATCAAGAGAGTGACGAAGACGACGAGACAAGGACTCTGACTCTTCAGAAAACCCCACTTCCAAACGCTAACCCACTGATACAGCGTCCAGGCAAAGATCTTCCACTCCAACAAGTAGGAAGGAATCAACCAACAACAAGGTGAGCTGGGCGGGGATGGTTTCTACCACGGCTCCCATAACATCCAACCCAGAATACTAAAAAAATCGTATTCGAAAACAAACAACTCAAGCTAAGTTTAGAAGAACATAGACTGGAAATCGCCACACTTAAAAGCCAACTCACAACTAAGGCGGTACAAGTAAAGCCCACACATGCGTCACAACAACAAGAACACACGAAAGTGACGCCCTCTATGGACAAAACACTACAACTCCTAGTACAACAGATGAAAAGCATTCAAAACTTCCAACAACAATTATACGCTGATTTACAGGGACCTAAAGGATACGTAGAAGAAACGCTAGCCCGGCAAAGGCCACTACGTAAATGAGCGAATAGCAGCCCCAACGCACCGTCGACGAGAAAAGCCAAGAATGGTATAATCTCGGACTCGATGGACGTCGAAAGTGTGATCAACAATGGCCAGTAAAACGTCCAGAACCGCAGACACCGCTGAGATATGGCACTGGAACTGCCGCTCTTTCGAAAGAAGAGCGGCAGCGCTACAGATATAGATCGATTCGGCCATCAGCAAACCTGATATTATATGCCTCCAAGAAATGAGGAAGGGGGCAGTCAAGCTGAGGGATTACTACACAGTTACGAATCGGCAATACCCACGGGTTGCTACATTAGTGCACAAAGGGATAGCGGTCAGCACACACTATGCCCCTCAATGCACAACAGAGCATCAAATCATTGAAACACACAACGAAGAAAGGGAGAGCGAAGACCTTTATTTGCAACATATACAGCCCTCCCAGGGAACGTCGACCAGAGTTAGCGGATATTCTTCAATACGCACTCGGCCACCTGTAGTAAAAGACAAATTTGTACTCCTAGGCGACTTCAACGCTCCCCACAAAAATTGGGGATACCGGCGAGAAACGCCCAAAGCAGAAGCCTGGTAGAAATTACAGACTAATATGATCTAGAGCTAGCAACCCTCCCACTAACACCCACTAGACTAGGCAGTAGCGTGTGCGTGGGCACCTACCCCGACCTAACCTTCACGCTAAACACAGCGGATGGACAATGGAGGAATTTAGACAAAAATCTGGGTAGTCACCACTATGTTATGAGCTATTCAATGACCACACCCCGGCTAAAACGCGCACCAAAGCAGGCGAAAGTCACTAACTGGATGGCGTACAGAAAATATCCAATGTCAACAGCACCCCCCCCCCCCAACAGTGCCGAGAACTGGGCAAAGGAACTCAAAGTCGCGCACAAAGCCACAACAAGAAACATATCAATTAACGCGAAACCCCCTGTAGTCTAGCCACACCTGCTGCACCTGTGGGAGGGACGGCGCAGCTTAACCAAGCACTGGAAAAACCAGAGACTCAACAGAAAACTTAGGGAAAGAATAGCAACCGTAATGGAACAAGCAAATGAGTATGCCAGACAGCTGCAAGCGGAAAATTGGCTTCAATTTTGCGATTAATTAAGAGGGACGCTATCCACTACTTGAAACACGGGCTATCTTACGTAGTATGATAGACCCGGACTCTAGAAAAACGGCAACAACGAGAACAATACGCACCCTAGTAGGTGAATACAAAAGTAGCAGCGATGCACTGATTCAAGCCCTCAGGGACAAGTACATCAAAACAGGGGGTGATAGCATCGAATCTCTCAACTACAAAGGGCCAACAAACGATCCTCTAGATGCGCCCGTTACGGTTGCGGAACTATATGCAGCGGCACAGGACCTCAGACGAAACACAGCACCCGGAGAGGACGGCATCACTAACGCAATGCTGCGCGACCTCAGCAATGATCAACTCGTACGACTGGTTGACTACTTAAACAAGGACATATAAAAAACTGCTACGATTCCACAGCAATGGAAGGAAGCAACCATAGTCCTTATCCCTAAACCGGGAAAACAAAAAAACTATTCAAAACCTGAGGCCAATCTCACTTACGTCATGTCTCGGGAAGCTGTTTGAAAAAGTGATACGAGGTTAACCGATTATATTGAAAGATAGAACCTCCTGTCGCTATTCATGTATGGCTTCCACAAACATCTTGCGACACAGGACGTTTTTCTCAGACTCGGAGACGATGTAATTAACAACGTGGCGACTGGAGAAGAAAACATAGTCCATGGTGGCGTTAGACCTAAAGAGCGAATTCGACACTGTCTCATAAGCTCATCATGGTGGACCTACAAAAAATGGGGTGTGGAAAGAAAACTATTGACTACGTCAAATCTTTCCTAACTGGCAGGACTGCCACGATAGTATTGGAAGATATACGATCACCCAAGCCAAACCTCCCCATTAAAGGAACTCCACAGGGAGCTATATATACTCTCGCCATTATTGTTTACCATTAGCATGAACAATTTAGCAAGAAGTTTACATCAAATCCAAGATCTCAAATTCGCGCTCCATGCGGATGATATCACCATATGCATGCGCAAAGGCTCGTTAGGCTACAAAGAAAGCAGCCTCCAAGAAGCCATCAACACTGCCCAACACTTCGTGGCAGAATACGGCATGGCCTGTGCACCAGAAAAGTCCGAATGGATCAGAGTCCATGGACGAAACTACCGTAACAGGCCAAACCTGCACCTCCAACTAGAAAACAGCACGCTTCCAGAAAGGAACAAGATTTGTGTCTTGGGCCTCTGGATCCAAAGCAACAGGTGAGCGAATCACACTATCGCGACCCTGAAAACGAAAATGAAGCAAATAGCAAGACTAATCGGAAGAATCACAAAGAGCAGAGGCCTTCACGAAAGCGAAACAATACGACTCGTTAGAGCTTTTATCGTCAGCAGGATAACATACGCTCTACCCTATCAAAATTTAAATCGCACAGAAACAAGGATGGTGGATCAGATCATACGGGGCGCGTACAAAGCGGCACTAGGATTACCGGTGAACACCTCAAATGAAAGAGTACACAACACAGGAGTTTACAACGCCTTTATAGAGCTCAAGGCAGCAGTTCTGATAAATCAGATGGAGCGCCTATGTCACAGAAGCAGGACAACAACTGCTGACTGAACTAAGATACCCGGTGAGACCGCACTATTGCAGTAACCGAATCCACCAGAACCCAAGCCACATCAGGAAGCAAATACAAGCCACACCGATACCAAAGAACATGAATCCCGAATACTACAAAGGCAGAAGACAATCCCGAGCGAAGCAACTTATCAAAAGCTTTGGGAACAATCAAGAAGTGCAATACACAGACTCCGCTCGGACCACCAGAGGACACGTCATAATAGCAGTTCGCAACACACAGCGAAAAAAGCAGATATAACGGCCTCAATAAAAACAACTTGCACAGCCACTGCCGAAGCCTCAGCAATCGCGATGGCAATCAAACACAGCGACAGCGCCGGCACTCGGCACTGGTTATCTCCGACTCTCAAGCGGCATGCAGAATGTACACCCGGTGACAAAATAAGCCGGGACATGAAGTCTGAGAAAAAGCTGAATATATCCCCAGCCTCACAATGTAGCCTGGTATTTGCATTTTGGGCTTCGACTAGAATATGCTAACAATATTGTCGTATACAGTTTTACTTGCTACTGCTACAGGCTACGAAGATATTCAGCTTTTTCTCAGACTTCATGTCCCGGCTTATTTTGTCGCCGGGTGTACATGCAAGGCCACGAATCGCGCTAAGAATCATAGGCGACGCACTCCAAGAACAACATGCAATCATATGGTGTCCAGGATGTGAGGGCATCCCAGGCAATGAGAGGGCACACTCCCTAGCTCGAGAACTCACAAACCGAGCAGAGAACCACAGCCCTTGCCAAGATAGCCCAATTACGACCCGAGACATCCTCGAGCACAACGTCCCACAAGAGAGTGCCTTGCTCCCCCCCCCCTCCGCCTCGGCAACTGGGGGCACAAGAAGCCCGCGCATACAAAAGAATAAACACACACCTATCCCTACTTAGGAAGAGCACACCACATGAATCCCACACTGCATGCCGGCGCTTTTCCATGGTGTGCATGGCCGTCACTGCCACATGTGACGTGGGAATGCACGAATAGACCACAGAAAGGAAACTCGCGTCACATACTTACCTACAGTAGGGAGCCGTGGGAGATCCTCCTCGCCCCGCCGGAGCTGGAGGCCCAAAGGGGCCTCTTGGACCAGGCGCAGAGGGTAGCAAGGATCACTAGTCTCCTGGACTAAGGACCCACCCACAAGCTCCCTCAACCCCAGCAATTCCGGACATCGCCTTTAGTTCACAGCTTTTACACCACGTGGCGTACGGACCTTTAAGATTCAAAATTCGCGCGATGACGCACGAAGTGTACTGGACGATAACAAAATACACTTTTTAACAAGAAAAGAAAAAAAAAGGACCACGCCAACAGCTTTCACCGTCGAGCATGGACGAGCGCGAATCAGGAACGGCTGATCTGATAACCGCCGCGCATATAAGACGAGCGGCCAGCTAGTCTACTGTGAATCAGCAGTTTTGCTGCTATTGATGGGCGTTTAGAGGCTCAGCCCCGCTTCGAGAAAGCGGGTGCAGAATCTTGAAAGAGCGGCCTCCGCCCCCCCCCCCCCCCCCCGCCTTCCGGCCATCTTTTCCTCGTCCAACTTTTTGTCCGATCGAATAAAAAAAGCGAAAATGCCCTTTTGTCGCTTCATTTCTCGAAAGCTGATTCTAAAATAATAATGTAAGCTTGCTAAATTGTCGCGATGGGCGCATGTTTCAGGATATGCAGTCGCACGATTGACACCCTTAATCTCGGTTGGCCTCAGCTTACGAGTCCATTTGCGCATTTGCGTGCAGGTGCCTGGTCGAGTTATGTTCACTGCCGACGGAATTTTTGTTTTTCGAAGGCGAAAGCCTTAGGTGCATTGCTATATTTTCGGTGCCATTGGCAGTGACCTCGGCGAAACCGCGCCGTAAAGAAAATGGCCGACGCCGCAAAGAGTAAAATCACGTCAACAAATGCTCGGATTGACGTCAGTTTTCTGAGGGAGGTTCCTGTGAACAAAGTAAATTAGTGGCTTCGTAAAGAAAATTTGCTACATTTCAGCCGAACACCTTTTCTAAGCTCTTGGTAAGCGACGGGTGTAAATGCAGAAAATCATCTGTAACTGGTCAGTGTTCAAAGACCTGCTTCACTGCACTGTGGCATAGCCAGAAATTTTGTTCGAAGAGTGGGGGGCTCACGTTACAGCGCGGCCTCCTCCTTAGAGAATTTATCGAGGGATCAAATACATCTATGATAACTACATTGCCATTGCCAATGTCATTGTATATTAGAGACTGCAAACAAACTACTGAATGCTACCCACTGTCAAGTAAAATATGTATTTTTTCATAAAAGAATATATTAGCATGTCCCAAAAATTGTGGCAGAAATAACTGATATCAATGCTTCCGCGTTTTTTTGTCTATTCAATTAGTAAAGAAAATATCACACGAAGCAGCAAAGCAGTGCATACAGCTGGTGTGAAAAAAGTAAAGGCCATGAAAATAACAAGTTAAACACAAATATTTTGATAAATCCTTGTCATTAAAGAACCTTGTTTACTTTTTTGTACAATCGCGAGAAGAAGTTTGGAGACCATGGCATCAGCAAAAAATTTAAATATATTGAAGCGCAGCTGCACGGCCCCGAATTGGCTTAATACGTTGTATTGGTCCAACACGCGCACGTAGGCTTGCGCTCTTGATTTCAGCCGGAATGCCCAGGCTGCGAAGGAAAAAAAATAAAATCGTGGCAGCAGAGAGGCTCGGCCTTTCTGTACCGACGTGAGAGTGGCCCGCTACGTGCTGACGCGCGTTCCGAGAGACCGTAATAAAGTTTTATCATACGATCATACCATACCTTTAGTCCACAAACTTTTGCTCGTGACTGTACATATGCAACCGCCAGAGAAAAACCTCAATAACGCTGTCCTTCGTTGCAATAGATTGCGCATGAGCAGTTGTTACCGGTCGTGTATTGTAATTACACCGATAATATAGTCGCAACAGTGAGTACATGTAAGAAGCAGGAGTTCTGCAAGATGTACATTAGAAATGCGAAAATAGAATGGAATATATAAGTGCGAAGATACAAGTTGATAAAGGGCACAAAAATGTCACTGGTAACAAAATGCACTGTTTGTATACACAAAGCCTCGCAACAAGATGTTTAAATATATGCATAAGTATCCAATAAATCCACGTATTTAAGCAAGCGTCACTGTATGTAATGCGTCAAACAAGACAAATAGACATGTTTCGCAGCCATACATAGTAGTAGCTTTACGTATAGAAAGACAGACGATCCAGGCAAGAACAAAACTATGATCGCAGAAATCGTGATATGTTCCGGAAGGACCGCCTGTTGGGCTAGTTGGTCTAACATAGTTACTTTCAGTTTGGCAGAACAGTTTGGTTCTCCTAGAAGCTGACAAGGAAGGTGGATTTGTTGTGATGCCGAAAGGCATGTTCAATGAAAAAGCCCAAGTGGCAGTGGACAAGAACTTTGTGGCTGTTTAAAAAAGTGCAGTGAGGGTTTAGACTAAGTTCATCAAATTTTGTAAGGACTTGGAAGTGAACGCTCTTGCTAGTGCTATTAGAAATAGTAAGGGGAACAGTCTGAAGGTTTTCTTTTCTGTAAAAAACATAAGGTCCCTTTCAGAACCATGTGAGCGAAGGGGGGGGGGGGGGGGGGGCTTGGCAAAAGAATGTTAGTCAGTTTTTACTGAAGAGCCTTAAGTGACTCACGGTTGTTGATCCTTTCCGCGTGAGGAAATCTGAAGAAGTCTCTGAATATGTGAAACACAACGAGAGTATCGATTATGGTTTGTCTGTCGACGTTGAGTACTTGTTTTATTCAGTACCTCAAGATAAGCTTTTAGTTGCTGTTAGGAAGCGCATTGAACAGAGTGGCGAATGCGATTTCCAAAACTCCGCTTGCTTGTGGGTTCATTGTTTAACGCTTTTAGAATGTTATCTTATTGTAACATTTAGTGTTTTTAACGAGCAGCCTTTCCTGCAACGTAGAGGAGTGTGCATTGGGTCTTGCATGGCTCCGATTCTATGCGACACATTTTTAGCTGATATTGACAGTGCGCTTAATTTGGCTTTTATTTGGGGGAAGGTATTCAAAGTGTTTCGGTACGTCGATGACTTTTTAATTCTTTTAAAGAAAGAGGACGGTTTCCTTGCCCCTGGGAGTATTTTAGATGTTTTATTCAAGCTGGGCAGGGTTTGAGTTTCACTCATGAATTGCTTGGAACTGAGGGGTTACAATTCCTGGATCTCAGGCTGAAATTTAGTGTAGGCCATGTTCGCTGAGAGTACCTCCCACGGGTTAAGAAGTGTCCCCTGCCTTTTGACTCTGCCCGCCCAAAAATTGTAAAAAGGGGCATCGCATTACAATGTCTGGATGCTGCGCTCCGTAAGTCATGCCAGCATTCAATGCAGCAAAGCTTTCCCAATCAGATTGGTCGCCTTTTAGCAGCGGGATTCCCTGAGTTGCTTGTTGTTGCGGTGGCCGAGTCTATCCTGCAGAGGGTAAAGAACAGAGCTGGAGAGGAAAGGGCTGAGACTCAGCGATAGATGGCGAGACCCGTAGCCATGCTTTATATGCATCAGGTCTCGCACAACCTGAAGAAGGTCGCGAAAAGGCATCGTATTCCTGTGGTCTTCACGGCTCCTAATAAGCTATCCAGGCTCTACCCTCGAATTTGCGGTGACAGGAAAGGAGGTTGCGAAACCAGCCACGATAGCCGCTTCGTGGGGTGTGCGACAGGAGTGGTATACTCCGTCCCCTTGTTGTGCGGGAAGGTGTACATCGGCCAAACCGAACGGTGCATAAACAACCGGCTCAGGGAGCATGCGCTAAAAGTTAAGAAAGAAGAGGACAAGTATGCTAATTTGGTTGCCCACATCATTACGTGTGGTTGTGAGGCACGATTTTATGAGACCACTATCTTAGGCAAATCAACAAACTAGACGGCTCGAGTGGCTCTAGAAGCATTCTACATCCACAAGAACTCAGATACTTGTATAAGCGAAGCGCCAATTCTTTTGCCCAGTGCCGAACTGAACTATTTGAACTCTGTTGCCCGAGGCAGAAAGTACTGTTAACTTTTTTAGATTTCTTTTTATCACCTAGCATGGGAAAGGGACGTGACACTGGTGTACGTGGTTCACCTTATAAATCGGAGGGTTTGTTGACTGAAATAAACGGTTGGTAGTAGCGCTCGTCCGCATCTGTCGTGTCTTCGTGTGTGTTGAGCGTACTTTTTTGCGCTATGTCTGAAAGTAACTCGTGATATGTACTTGGGCCATGCGGCCGTTGCGACAGCACCATATGGGTAGATAATAGAGGAATAATGCAGAAATCAGTACGAAAATGTATAATTTAACTGCCTGCAGAGCGGCGACAAATTTTCTGCACCCAAAATTAAGGAAGGGTATTGCTTCCGCTCAAAAAAGAAGTAAAAGCGGCTAGCTAAAAAGGAAAGAAAAGACCAAACGAAAGCCACAGATGATGCAGCAAGTTAAACTACCCAATATCCGAGTGTGTTTGTTGGGAAACGCCGCGAGGGCCGGGCTTTCAATAAACAAGATCGGTAAAAATTGGTTATTGATGTCCTCGCAATTTTCGTTTTCACACAATAATTTTGATCATGATGCTAACTGTTTGAATAAACGGCGAAAATTTCTGCGGTTTTAGAAACTTATGAACAGTCATACGTTATCATAATTACGAGTTTATGGACCTGAAGGAACAGAACTTTTACTTGCATTGATTTTTGCCGCTTCGCTATCTAAAAGACAAACTTCACTCGGCGGGGAAGTTTAGTGAAGCGGTCAATGACTTCGGACACGTTGATGCCGACGTCTCTGTGGACGTATATAAGCACCTGCCTAACAATGTGTTCCTCTGACATTGTAGAGCGCAAGTAGTTTTTTAGTAATCTCATGTAAAAAAAACACCGCATATCCACGGGGTGGATGATGAGTGGGCGAAGCTCCGGAGGGAACCATCGGTAAACCGTGAATCTTCCGTGTAATTCGCCCAGTCTCGCCACACTAAATCGAACGATTGACTTCCACCAATGACACGCGCCATATGTGACGTCATTCCTATTTTATAACAGCGCCCTTCATTATAATTGCACCATCTCCCGCTTAAGGGGACGCTAGCACAAACGCGTTAGAAACGTGCAGTACTCTCTAGTAAGGGGGAGAGGCCACAGCGTCTTACGCAGCCGTTTACACATGCCGGAACGTGCACCGCGTTTGCCGACGCCATCACATGACTGCTGAGAGAGTATAACCCCCGTATTCATTAACGCTCCTCGACTTGAACTTGACTTGCCACCGCCTTCAACGCGTTTCGAACGCGCTGCCCAAGGCGGTGGCAAGTCAAGTTCAAGTCGAGGAGCGTTTATGAATACGGGGGTAAGGCGGAGAGGCCACAGCGTCTTACACCAGCTTCTTACACGGGCCGTAACGCGCTAGCACCAATGCGTTAGAAACGCGCAGTCTTTCGTTAATGTTGGGTATTTATTGTCATCGTGGTGCGTGTGTCCATGTGCGCTTCGTGGCGTAGTGGTTAGCGCCGCGCGTTCGGAAGCGAGGGGTCCCTGGTTCGATTCCGCGCTGCGGAAACAAGTTTCGGAATTTTTTTTTTTCATAAAAAGTAGACGTGGCTACCTACTACTACGACGACTACTGCTACTACTACTACTACATACTACAGAGGAGGGACAGACCCCCACCCTAAGGAGCATCTGGGCTTAAATGCGAGGTATTACTGGGGCAACATACAAATGGTTCTTCAGATATGTATCTCCACAATCAGCTCGCAAATGAAGAAGCGCTCTGAAAATACCAATATTTTCAGAGGGGATTTGCTTAAATCCATAGGACCACTGTCCCTATGGTCACGGAGAGCCAGACCTTGTCGTCCGCAAAAAAGAACAGCCTCAATAATAGGCCGTTAACTTTCTTCTGTTTTCGCTTATTTTACTTTGCCTGCCCTGGTCCAGCTGATTGATCACATCGGGCGCCCTTCCTGGAAATGTTTGGAGAAAATTATCAGCTGCCAGCTGGCAGTCACGGTCATATTCAGTATTTTCGTGTGTGTGGAAGATTGCGAGCGCGGGCTTCCATTTCTGAAACTGCTTGGACACGAGGGCTCCAGTGCGCGCATGTTAGCTCAAGTTTATAAGAATATTAAACCCATAAAGTTCCAGAATTGAACATCTAAAGCACGCCTTTGGAAATGTCAGTGCACCTTTCGCGTCATAAGTTTATGATAACTTTATACCCATAAAGTTTCGGAATTGAATTCCATGCGCTCCGTAGATTCCGCCGCCGCTGCGAGATGCCGCAACGCGCCCGCTCGCTATCCAAAAGCCCTTGAAAGTTTGTGCTCGGATGGGGCTCCTTGCGTTACGTGACTCCGGGTGCAAGGGCGTTGTCACGAAATCCAGCCCGAGTTCGCAATGTTCGTGCCGAATTGTCTTTTCGAGCGTGAAAAAGACATTGTAGACAGAATCCAGAATGATTCCCGGCGTCGGTGGCAGTTTTGGTCGGCGGTGCATGCCGGCACGAAAAAATTTCGAGGGAGGAGGGAGGGTCTGAAGCCCCATCAGTGCTACTACTGCTACTACTACCCCTACTGCTACTACTATAATACATTATTATTAAATAATTATTATAGAGGAAGTACAACAATAATGAAAGCTTTACATGAGATCCAACGCAGTGTTTTAGCATAAGTGATGCGAATGTTCCATTGCGATTATAGAAAAGTTTTCATGCGCTAAATCTGTCGATTTGATGCCGGTTGACAGTGGAGTCAACATACTCTGGCTTACTTATCATGATTATTTTTTTTTTCATTTACGATAAACCACATCTCCAGTACCAAATCTCTTAAGCAAACTTTAGTGGACTCTGGGCTTGGGCTCCCGTGTACTGGTGAGGGATAGCTGATACGGGGGTAAGGCCGGCTGATCCGCTGTACACGCAGGGCCTCTCTTTTCCTCGCGCCACCGGCACCGCCGTTGGCCGAGCGTCGTCACGCCGTGACGAGTGATATAAGTCGTTCTACTCGGCACAGAGCAGAGAACATGGCGAAAACAACGCCGGTATACCACTGGCTTCAGCTCTTGTGCCATCCGTATCGGCAAAGGCGCGTTCCCACCACGGCGTCAGGAAGCACATCTGGCCGCTTAGGCCGGAGCAGCGGTCTCACTCCTATCGCGTGCACTCGAGTAGGGCCGCGATTTTGTAGCGAGGCATTATGACTTATTCTACTCTAGTCTTATCATCCACCGCTCAAGGCCGGCTGATCCCGTTGATAACGCGAGCGGACCGTCGCTCCGACCACTGACAAAGCGTGATAAGCGCGAAAAGGCATTATTACCGGAAAGGCATCGCTACAAAATACCGGCCCAGTATGCACGCTTGCCCTGTCGCCGCGCAACAACTATCTACAGCAACTCTGAGCATGACGGGATGCCGCGCATCGGGGCTGCGCAAATCGCAATGAAAATGGGAAAGCTGTTTACTCTGTGCCGTGCAGACGGACCGTTGTCGTCTACAGTAGTCATTAATGCGAAAGCATTACATGAGCCTTGAGGTATAAAAGCCGGCGTCGTCCACAACGAGTGGTATCAAAAGTCAATGTGACGTCGTCAGCGTCTTCAATGAAATCAGTAGTAATAGAGAAGATAGTAAATGGTATGACAACGTTAATTAGTAGTAATTATGGGTAGTTATTGTGAAGTAATGTGAATTACAGTGAAGTTAACTAAAGTTACAACAAGTTATATTTGGGTGACTTAAGGTGGAGTCAATTAAATTAATGGGAAGTAAATTAAATTACAATGAATTAAATTTGGTTAAGGTGGATTAAAGTGGATCACCATATTAATTCGTAGCTACTCGGCGATGAGTTCTGAATGGTTGTGGTCTGGTGATTAATGAACGCAGAGAAAAGAAAGCGAAGGAAGGATTGCAAAAAGGTTGTAATAATTAAGAAGTCTTTATTGGTAATGACTAAGAGAAGTCATAATGATTTCGCATTCAAATCACGTAAGGATACTTAAGGTACAGTTTTTTTTGCGCATGGGCCACCACAGGGCTATCGCTTTAAACCCCACCGCGCCTCTACCTGCCATATACCTCTTTGTAATAAACCTTCGCTGTGATAGCGTTAATGATCCACCATTAAAATCCGCCATGTTTGGCTGCGTCATAGTGCACAGCTATCGGTTTAATATCAACAATCTTTTTAATCTTTGGCGCGAACGTCCGTCCCATCCAATTATCCTCGCGTTGCAACGGCAGCCCCCGCCACATCCGAGTTGCACCCCACCGCCCGTATACTTCGGCCGGCAGCGTGCTGCACTGTCATTGCTTGAAGGGGTCTGCTGCGTCACGGCGTGAAGCTCCCCTCGCTACAAACCGGCGTAGTTTCTGCGCACGCTAAGAGTGCATGTTTATTTCCCCTTAACCACTACGATTAGCAACATCTAGGTTTTAAACGTTTAATTAAATTATAGGCTTTTACGTGCCAAAACCACGATCTGATTATGAGGCACGCCGTAGTTAGGGGCTCCGGAATAATTTGGACTGCCTGGGGTTCTTTACCGTGCACCTAAATCTAAGTAAACGGGTGTTTTCACATTTCGCCACCATCGAAATGCGGCCGCCCTGGCCGGTATTCGATCCCGCGACCTCGTGCTCAGCAACCCAACACCATAGCCACTCAGAAACCACGGCGGGTCGGAGCAGATAGAAAATTGAAATGAATCACATGCATCAAAGTTTGCATTGCGAGTATTATGAAGGACAGTTTAAGTTTTTTTCTTGCAATTTATGATATATGACAGTCTTTGTGATGACTTCAATTTCCTGTATTACGTTTAGGCTACTGACACTGCACAAAATATATTTTTTTTGTCATAATACGGAATACAGGCACCAGAGTGCGGCTCATAAACACATCGGTATAATGAGGTGTAATTTGTGGATACATTTCTCGGTATGGGTAATATAGGAGCTCCTTTCTCGCAAATATGTGTCTTGGTTTAGAGAGCTTGGGCTGAAAGTGGACTGATTGTCCGCGCTTTCCGTGGAGCTGCCGAAGTGACTGTGAAAGCCTTTCGCTGTGTAAAGGTGTAAGCCCTTCGATGCCAGGCGCCTGAATTATACACAAAGAACGCGCTCGTCCGGAACCAGAAAAGTCGCAAGCATCACGCCAAGGTCGGGATTACCCTTCTACGGGTTAGTCGCGTCCTTGACAAAAAGAGAAAAACCGGGGAGTGACAAGTCATTTTTAACGACGCGCTGTCGTTATTATCGTGATCACACATGACGATTGCGCCAACGTACCGCGCTTTGTCGGGAAGCTGTGATGGTTCATTCTTTAGAAAGGGTATTTTTTTTCCGCAACGTAACTTACGTCATCGGGGCAGATTTAAAAATATAAAGGTCACGAGTCAGGCGGTGGTACCTAGGTGAAATGAACGCCCGAGAAAGATGGACTTGTAGTCACTTTCTTTTGGAATAACGTTGCAGTTTAAAGCACAATAGAACTTCGTACACAGTATTTTTACCAACAGCTTAACAGAAGGCTATTCAGTCGTGATATTATTAAACTTATAACTTTTTAGCAGATACACTCTCACATGGCTTCAACATATATACAATAAAGGGCTCTGTAGTTTCCACCATGACTTAACCTAGGTACGTTGGCGTACTTCATGCAATAATCCCAGTCAGCCTACTCACATATACCGCATTACTAATCATATCTACCATGGCCTCGGCTACATCCGAAGAAGTAATTGCCTACCTCTTCTCATTGCTAAAGATTTGGTAGGCGTAAGACAGGCCAAAATTCGAATATATATGCCCTGTATGGAATTAGCATGGAACCTTTAGTGATATAGAACGTATGCATTACACTCGAGTCTGTCCAGAAATGGACAGTAACATTAATTTACTCTGACTATTCATTTATCATCAGTGTTAATAAACAAAAAGCATGCTGAGCTTCTATCGCTAGGTTTGCGTCGTGAAGTCACCTGACCTTGCAGAAGTTCTACAATTCTACGCTCTAATATTCCATCATCAAGAGCTCGGCGCTTGTCATCACGTATAAGCTAAAAAGCAGCCTGGCCTTCAGACCGTATAGTCAGCGTCCAAAGCTTTCGCACGCCTGAAGCTGAAAAAATATTATATTTCTACGCCTGAGGCACACATCGTGGTATTCGGATTTACAGCGTATGCTGGTCTAGAGTAAACAAAGGTTTTGCATAGTTTTACTGGCTGCGGGCGTAGCTGCGTTGAAAATGAACTTATTCGCGGAATCTCGGCCGCGTAAACTTTTGACGGTGACTGTGCCATTGAACACCTGTATTTTCTTTATTCTGCACACATTTTTTAATGAATGGCTTTCCAGCCAACGTCATGCAATGCTTACACCTGGTTAATTTTCAGGACAGCCATCTCAGACATGATGTATTAAGTATAAGAACTGAACTACTATGTAGTACGTCATTATTATCACCAATGAGGTGTAATAAATTTGTAAACAAATAAGGATAATAACATTGCCTATGAAATTTTACTCAAATCTCAGGACTACTTCAAAACTTCGCCTGTTCGTCTTGTGTACCTACCACCCTATGCTTTCTAGGAAACTGAACGGGCGAAAATCAAGTGTGAAATTGACATGTCCTGTGGCACCATGGCAGAAAAGGGAAGGTTTGGCTTAGTGGGACATATGAAAGGTTCAGCTGCCATTGTGCTACTCACACACGAGGAACGACACTTTGGCATTTTATGTATAGGCAACAGACAAAATGATAAATGATGCTCTGTGCACGCTGGCGTGATCATGACAAAACGATCGTACCGATATGGGTCATAAACGATTCTAATAAAGGAACATTTCTGCAAACCCTCACGGTCCTTTCTCATGTTTCTTCAATTGTTCAAACATGTTAAATTTAGGGTAGAAGAATATTCTCGCAGAATTACTAAAGAATTGCACCAGTAATTATATCATGGTGCTGTGACCTGATTCAGCAATAGAGTTAGTCAAGAACAGAACAGCAGAATGCTATATGGCAACTTCGGTAATTGCAGTGACTTCTTGCACGACTTTGTGGGCATAACTCAAAAAGGGTGATTGGAGTCGTTCTCTATTTTTACACGACAGGCTACATTAACACGTCCCCAGAGTCTTTTCGCATAATTTCCAGTACTCCTCTGCGTAAGTTGTGGTAAAAGGGTAAAAGGATATGAAGATTTTTAGTATTTCTGGAATTTTGTGAAGGTATATGGGAATGGTTCAAATGATAAGACAAGTGCGCTGCATATTGAGGGTAGAATGTTTATGTTTCGAGGTATCGGTTTGTACTAAGCAAACAAGCTTGTGCAATAATTCGGACAGCCTTCATTTGTACCGAAGATCAGGTATACACAAAAATTCTGCTTTGATATAATGCAAATATACTCAGTCAAATAGCTTCAACTGTATTCCTTTGTAAAAATACTACGTCTGGGGCTGCAGCCAACTTTTCTACTTCTGTGTCTTTTAATTGCACACACTGGACGCTAGTTATTTTTGTGGTACGTTTCAAGCCGCACAAGAGTCGCACAAACACGCCTTTCCCAAGACATAGCTGAAAAGGCAAAATATTTCTTAGTAATGTCTTCATAAATATTCACCTTAAGAAAGAAATGAACTTTCAAAACACCGTTACCTGGGTTTATTCTCCAAAATACAACATACCTAAAGTGCAAAAGGTGGTTGGAAGCACGTTCGCATGTTCTCGAATCCAGCCAGCTATTTTTTTAGGAAGACGTTGGTACAGTAGAAAGTAACCTAACAAGAACCGTAAGCAAATGACCTGCATTTCGGAATATGCCATTCTGGCAAAAAACCGCCAAAGTAAGCAGCGAAAAAGTGATAAGAAGCGTGGCGCAGCTGGCATCGTACCTGCGAACTCACGATCGTGGTATCAGTGATCTTGATCTGTGGTCGCTCAATACGCTCGGCTACCGTTTCGAAGCGCTGCTGTTGGCGAAAACTAGGTTTATGTATGTACCACAATAAATTCCGCAACCTTGTTATGAAAACTGCGATTTTGGAACGACTTCTTTGCCATTTCAAGAGCTGCTGCTTCAACTAGCTGAAAGCTGATTCATTGAAGTTCATAAATCCCCAGGAATACGTCAGTCGATGCAATAGGTTCATCGCAAATTGCTTTTTATTGGCCAAAAAACAATTTTACACGCCTTTAATTTCAAAATCTGTTTCTTTTAGGCTCATTGTAACTACTGTATGCTACATACTGGGGCCGGATTCACAAAAACGTTCTCACGCTAAAACTGTTCGCAGAAGCAGGTGTCAGCCAATCGTGGTGCAGCACTTACGATCGAAAAGCTTTGTGAATTCGGCCCCTGGTGCTTTGTTTCTCTGTTTTAGATCTGGTTTTGGTTTGGGTATCACTTCTTATAATGTTACCTTGAAAAAAGTTTTAATGCGTGTATACATCCTCCCCGCTATAATCCTCCTCGAGCAAATATGGGACTGTATGATAAATAAATGAAAGGCTGTTCCAGTGACTGAATCGTCCTGGTTCTGTTTTCAAGAAGGCTTAAATGTGCGTGCGATGAGGCGAAATTTAGTCACAGCGTTACGCAGGCTAATAACCAAAGTGGGCCAAGCAGCAATAAAACATATACGTACCGCCACTAATATATACAGGCTTCAAGCGTTGAGTTGTACGAACAATGCTGAAAATGTGTTCCTATAATAAAGTTTTACAGCATGGCCTGCATATTGGTTCTTGGTTCACTAAAGTCATGTTATTCTATTGATTGACTAGTCATATGCACGCCGTCATGTGCAACAGTTGTCGCCTTGCGTCACCCTTGAATCACCTGTTAACAATAAGATTATCGAACTTAGTGTGTCCTAGTGGTTTTTCCCTCATTCCTTTGGTGCGAGAAATCATTTTGTAGTTGGATTCATGATCTGTCTCGTTAGCGAATTTATTGTAAGGATAAGACCATGCCGCGTGCAGTTGTGCCTTTTCTCTGTGCTCTATAATATCTGACTAGCGGCATTTTCAAGCTTAGTACATTAAATAAAAGAAGCAAATCAATGCAGCACTTACACCATTGAACATTGATTTGGAGAGCACAAATTTTTCATGTGCCAAGAAAATGACAACCTAAGGGTTTGTAAATGGTGTCATGCCACTGAAAAAGCTTTTAGCATTTAACGAGAGTGCATCAATCAGCTGCTGAATATCGTATTTGACCGTTTTTTTTCCCGAAGCTCTACTCAACGCCGCCACACACGTCGCATTGCGGGAGAAGACGAATACTGTCGAAAATGCTAACTTCACATTGACAATGCTTATTCTAACCAGAAAAAAATTTTTGCCGACTTTTTCCTAGCGCAGCATGCGCTAGAAAGAAAGCAAGTGCTAAGATCCAAAGACAGAGAGTTGATATACTGTCACTATCCGCTTTCAAAAGCACAAAGCCAATTTGTCTTGTTTGTGGTAAGGTTGTGACTGTTATTTGACCGTAGGGGGGTGGGACGGTTTTTTGGCGAGAAAACAAAGTAGTAGCCCTGGCATTGTCCGATAAATGACCATACCCTGACAGTCCATGTCTCGGCCGCACGTGAGTGGAGCCACGTGTGCAACTTTCAACAAAAAACGACTACAGCGCAAAAGCTAGTAATACTTGCCTTTGCGTACTACCATTAAATGTCGCACGTTTAATAAAAGAAAAAGAAAGATGAAGTAGCACTGTGCTTTTTGATCACCTCGGAAGGGGACTACTTCCAAGAACGCCGAACGCAGATGACTCTACCTACTGCAAAAATGTTTAGGTGTTTCCGTCGAACGAGACAGTGACCTTATGGTAATGTATTGAGACGCTGCCCAAGACAAACAGGAAGAAAACAACAAGAGACGGGAAGCAGTGCAAACTGCCTAATACCACCATTTTTGGGCACTTGTACTTTGGATTCACTTTTAAAGCAACGGCTTGCGCCAGAGAATATATCCATTTTTCGAACAAGGAATCGACCCACCACCCGAAATTCTCTTTCTGCGTGCTGATCTGCGCCATCCAGTAGAAAACCGGATTTACAACATGTGTATGCCACCATATCCACAGTGACCGACACCAAGCTGCTTTTTGTAAACGACACGCTGTGCCCCATTTGCTCAAAAAAAAAAATATCGTCACTCAGTCGCAATGAGACAGAACTGCGCCTGTATTTGAAACTTGTATGTGTATTGCGCCTGGCTTGAACGTAATAAGTAATAATAATATTAACTACAATAATATTAACAATAAGGTCAATTTCGCCCGACAGGCGAATCACTGATGGTGACAGAAATTTATTAGACAGCTGTGCAAACTGTCGGCGTAAATGCGCCTGGAGTGTACATATAATTTCTTTCACAATAATAATAAAAAAGTTTTGTACGGGAAATACCGCTGCCATAAACTAGAAGCTTGTTTCGCCACAGTGCGACTGAGTTTGTGGAGAAACAAACGAGTTGTATATTTTCTTCGTATTTCCAAGCGATTTGGTGCGACAGCATTTAAAAGCCCGGAATCAGGTTAGTCATGTCCGAACGACTGTCAGACCAGTGTTTTCTTGCGCTACGAGGATATTGTAAGAGTCACCTTACGAAAGGAAATATTCCCGACCAGGCGGGGCTCCGAGAAGTATTGTCAAGCGATTACCTATTTGCGCAGCTAAGCAATCGTGTGGCTCACAGCAGGCCCTACAACAATTAACCCGGTGTAGTTCAGCGGTTGCGGCTCCACTTTCTCAAACCCTCACAACCCTACTTTCGCGTATAACGTGCGAGATTTGCGTACACTTAACAGGCACGCATGATTTTAGTTATACTTCCGAACTGAAAAAAAGAAACCACGCAGAAACTCCTCTGGGAGTTGCCTAAGTATGCACAAGCATTGTGCCGCTTGTTAATCGCCACGCAGCCCGGTGTCATTATCAATGTTATGAAATTTGATTCGACCAGCATAAACCCTTATTAACCCTCATCCATCGTTATCAACCTTATCGAACGTGATCTGACCCTTATCAACTATTATCGGTCCTTATCAACCTGGATGTCCAGCTAAGCTGTTGCAAAACTACCACTACAATTGCTGAGGGGGGCATGCAATGTTTTATTCATGGTTCGGATGCTTGTTTTGAAGTTTTTCTTTGTTGAAACATGTGCTGTTCTTTGTATTGTATGGGTGACCTCAATGAATGTATGCGCTGTTCGCTTCACTTCGCTGAGCGCTTGTAGCCTCTGCCTTACGTGGTTATTAGCCATTGCATTAGTCTGACGTGACGGACGGAAATGGTAGACATAGATTTGGTAGGCATAGAAATGCTTTTGCATTTAAAACTAAAATGACATCGTTTATTAAACGAGACGAAGTTGCTGATTTTCGCTGTAACACGGGGACTCTGTTTTTTTCTTTATTTCGTTCCGTCACGCGTTCTATAGATCATAAGTTCTCCCTTTCAATTTTATTACACTGATAATATTCAAGCCTTCGCATTGTCGGCAAATTGCACTGTCAAGTAAACACAAGTAACAAGTGCTCCATTTGGCGATGTCCTTTTATGTCAAAAATTTGCGTAATAGTAAATCTTTCTAAATACCTTATCGTTCTAAATACCATATGAAACACTTTACCATGCGCCGAAACTTGAGAAAAGGGGGCAGGCGCAGCCGTTTTTAGTGCTTCGATGGCACTCCATAAAGCCATTTGGCCCGCTCCTTCTTGCAGAATCTGACACCATCATCTTTCATTATACGCCAGGGCGCAAATATGCATCACAGCTGCACATTCGTGTCCATTTTTAGCATGGTCCACAAGCTCTTTCCCATCAATTCAACGGCGGACGAATCTTTTGCCCCTGTAAAGATGCTTTGCCGCATAGTAGCCAAACAAAAGCGCCCCAGGAAAAAAATTCAGCCAGCGGAATAAAACCAAACTGGACCTACATATATAGAGAGACCTACAGTATGTGCCACTAGAGTGCAATTAGCGGATTAGGTTTTACTGTGCTGCAAATGACGTTTTAAAAATCACCCCATGCATTTTAAATGGGTCTACAAAAGTGCCCCAGGAAAAAAATTCAGCCCACGGAAATAAACTACACTCGACATATAGCTTGAGAACGTTGTCGGGATTGAGTGCCTAAAGTGCAAATCGCGAAAAACGAGCCTTTGCTCAGAAATCGATTTTTAAAGAATGCTGCCCATAGAGTTACGCCAACCGCATCGCCCCAGGGTTGGCTTCACCGCAGTAGTCGATGTCCCAGATTGCTGGACTTGTTCACCCTATCCCTTCCCTTATTCCCCTTTTCCCCTCCCTCCGATAAATAATAGTTTTTTTCATCCATCCATCCACTTAGCAACATCGAAAATTGTAGTGCTGGCTGTCGGTCCTTTGCTGGTTCTTGATGCGTAGGCGAGCAAGCTGTCGTTCTTCTTTGGCGCACTGGAGAGGCCATGATGTCGAGGTTGTCTTCCTCGGTGACGTCTGGTAGCATGGCGTCGAGAGTTGTCGGTTAGATTCTTTCCGTAAACCAGCTTGAACGGCAGTTTCTGCGTTGTTTCTAGCACTGCCGTGTTGTATGTGAAGTTTAGGTACAGAAGGAAGGCATCCCACTTATTTTGCTCAATGACGACATACAGTCCTAGCCGAAAAAAAAAAGATTAGCACAAGTGACTGGTGGCTGGACCGGCATATTCCATTTTCGAACGCATGGGTGGCCGTCAGAAAGCATGTCGGGATTTTGCCACTCCGGCCACCGGTCACTTGCGCTAATCTTTTTCCGCTGCGACTGCACATTGCTAGCATGTCAGTGAGGGTCTAGTTCAGCCGCTCTGTAAGACCATTCGTCTGCAGGTGGTAGGCAGTTTTCCTCATGTGGCTTGTCTGGCTGTATTACAGAATCCCTAGGGTAAGTTGAATCCCTTGAATACCCCACACCTCCACCAGACGTCACGTGGTTGTGACGGTTAATAACACAGTAGCAAAACTGTGAATGACGAAACTATTGGGGAGCTGTGCCCAGAAAAACCGGCTACATTCGAAGCACAATGATAGCGGCAAACAGTCAGCGATCGTTAAAGTCTGACCTGTGAGTGAAGCATAGAGTAACATATACACGGATAAGAGAGGACACTTCCATATGCCCCTGCGGCTGATTTGGGTTCGCAGCACACCTAGCAGGTGTGTAGAATCTACACAAACTCAGAGATTGGGACCGCAGGAAAACTAATCTCAAAGGCTATCTTCTGGCAATTAGAAAAATTACACGGCCTCCAAGTGCTTGTCCCGGAGGTTATATTTAGATTTTTTAATGCATTGCTTGCATGCATCGAGTAGCTTCGTGTAAGCTGTACCGCCAGAGCAGGAAGCACACGATACCACTGTGTGTTTTGTAGACATTTTAAACAAACATGACAAGTGTTGGAAGAGACGAAACTTTATTTTCAAGCCATTCTCAGTAAGCACATGCACACTTTTTTTTCGCTACGTTCGATGAACGCGAGCACAAAAAGATGGGTGCACTGCACAATGCAAGACATGCCAATACAGCTGCCATAAGTTGAGAATAAGTTTCACAAAAGAAATACACAGGCGATATTATCAAAAACCCCACAAAACAATAAAACTGCAGAAGACAGCATTAGCATTAAACAGGAAAACAACGCAGGAAAACAACGCTCGTCTTGTGAAGCCTAACCTTTTTTATTAAGTGGTAGTTTCGGGCTCCATAGCAAACAAGGAATGAAAGCTGCTCACTCCAGTTGTCAGCCAACCAAGCTCTCTCCCTGTCCTGCCGTTGTTACTGCACCACGCAACACAGCAATAATTCCCGTAGAATTTGACTCCAGATGGCATGACCTGAAAAAAAAAATGCTGGCTATGTTTTCTCTCCTGCCTTCGCACAAACTTTCTCCTACGCACTTCACATCGCCCTTTCGCGAAAAGCGTCACGTGGAATTGTCGCAGCTAAAAAAAGCAACCTTCGGTGCCATGCATGCGCTACTGAGGCAGGAGTGTTTATTCAGAATACGTCGTAGCCACAGCTTACAAACATTCTTCTCAATTCGCAAGTTCTCTTTCATTTCGCTCGCAACAAAGGCTTCAAGCAATCTGCGAAAGCGACGAATAATGATCCTAAGCATAACTGCATTCTTTCCCACAGTTGCACACACATGCATTGAATACAGACTACGCGTACCGGAGTGTGCCGACTCACTTTCTTGCACCAAGAAACTATTTTCTCGCAAACGTGCTGCGCCGCATTCCAAATTGCTGTTTCTTACTTAATGTGAAGCAATCCAGAAACATCATGCACGAAGTGAGGAACACAAAAAAGCTCTCTGCGCCGAACAACACAATGCGACACATGTAAACTAACAGCTGAAGTGACAAATGCATAAGTAATTTGTAAAGTAATGAAGGAAAAAAAGCACGTAATGAAGGCGTTCTTACCAAGCAGCAGCCAAGCAGACACACATTCAGGCAGACGAACCCAGCGAAGACCACTGAGACGTTATCGCACATCTCTTATGGCGTCGCCTTGCCTGATCACACCATCGCCGGTATTTTTTAGCGATGCGTTATGCTTTATTTTATAGTAGTCTTATCATCCACCGCTCACGGCCGGCTGATCCCGTTGATAACGTCTACGTCTACAGCCACATAGACAAGGAGACGTATAGTACACTAGAAAAGTTACTACAGTAGATAACTAGTACGCGCATTCCCTTGGAGACGAGGAGTGTTCTATTGCAACTGCGTAGCTCCGCCGCTTTTAGGTTGGAGTGGCCACTCTTGTAATCCGTATGTTACTCTATGGGTGAAGCATGTCGGCTTTTATACATGAGTCATCGAAGGTTTCAGAGTAATCGCTGGTGCCTGCGTGTCCTCCAGAAAGTACTAGACAATTCGCGTCCCGCATGCAATCAGATTACACAAAGTTCACTGATGATGGATAGAACCATCAACAACATTTGAGAAACTTGTCATACATACAGGCACGTCCTGCGCTGAGCGATGATGTTTTAACATTTGTTAGCCAGTTTTTGGTCACCTGAGAAAGAAACAAGTACATGTGTCAATATGAAACGGTGCATAGCGCTTGACTTATTTAGAGGATGTTATTATCCCGCAAATAATACAAGCTGCACAACATTTAGCGTTTTGATAATAATAATCCATGAATGTCTGAACGGAGGACTGTTCGTGCTCCGTTATGGGGATACTCTGATTTTTTTGCAGTATTTCCTATTAATATTTCACAACCTTGAATCTGCTTGTTAGTGTTTACAGTACATTGTAACCAGTTTCATTCTAAGAGAGCTCTAATAAAACATACCATCCTGCAAAAGAATTCCTGTAACTTCCCACGATAGCTATGGTATTTAGCTGCTGCTGAACGCGAGGATGTACATCTGGTTGCTGGCCACAGTGGCTGCATTGTGATGGGTACAGAATGCAAAAGTGCTCATGTACTATGCTGTGAGTGCTGGTTAGAAAAAACACAGGTGTTTGAAATTCAGAGCCCTCCATTAAGGCATCTCTCTAGCCAGTGATTTGCTTTGGGATGTAACGTCAAGGTCTCAGTTTAATTATACAAACTAATTTTTAGTAATGCGACTGTCTTCATTTGTAGAAAAGGCTTTTGAGATAGTACAACAGGCGATCTGTTGCTGCATTGCGTGCCAATGTGGGAGTATGAATATACGCAAATGCTGTTGGACTTGCAGAGGCGTACGTTGTAATGAAAGTCACTGGTCGATTCATGCTAATGCATTCAACAAAAGTTCAGTGCAATGCAGCAAGCCTAAATATACATGTGCCAAACCAGCTGGTTGATTCATTCCTTTCACAGGTTGTTGAAATTATGTTCTATCGTTGAATCCTTACTACTATTTTTGATTAAGAGAGTGTTTCTGAACGGGACAAGAGGAAATGACAGACACAAACATTCTTGCCTCCTTTTGTCTCGTTCAAAGTACTGTTCTTTTGCAGAAGTACGTCCCAACCGGTCCAAATTGTCGCAGTGTTGTTACTACTTTGTGGGAAAGCTTTTCACACCGCAGGCTAGCGCGACCGTTTATTCCATTGAAGATGTTAAAAATCAATACCATTTCCTCTTGCCTAACATAAGCTTCGCCTTAGCCACTTTTCTCGCGCTGCCTACAATGGACTCACTTATTACAGCTTAACCTTGCCATGAGCACTTAACTATATATGTAAACCACTTGAACCTTAAGGTAATGGATAAATAGTAACATTGTGAATGGTAATACTGGGAAATAGGGCTTTGCACTTGTTGTAAAGTACTGCGCAGGTTGCCTTGGCACGTTTATTAGCTAATGTTTCCTGCATTTTCAGGTGCTCGTTTGCGAACGCTCGTTTGCGAACAAGCACCGTACGCCTCACAGTGACACACTTACAGAGGGTACCAAAACAGGGCCACAGAAATCATCCCTGGTTGCTCCCTTCTAGACCAGGAATTTGATGAAATATGTTACAAAGTGTAATTAAACAATCCAGTAAGAAGAACATTTCCTATCAGAATATACGTATGCCAGCGGCCGCTTCAAAAATATTTAGTTTTTAAAAGAAGATTTTAAAAGTATTTTCTTGTAATGCCTAGAAAACATTGTATTGCCACCGCTGAAAGGTGTCAGGCAGGAGGCATGTATACAGAAATACTGGAAAAAATAGCAGTCGTCATCCATGCCTTCCAGTAAAATTTGTAATCGCACAGCAGCCTTTTAAAATTCTTGAAGTGTTTCGGCTTCTCGAAATTGCCGATAACGAGGGCAGGAAGTATTTCAGAGCCATCTTCATTGGTACAAAACAGTACGGTGACACTCTCTGGTCCTCTTACCGCCGTGGGAGCTCACTCCCTTAAATGGCAAAGTTTGCTCCGGTTGCTAGTTGTAGAAAACCCCGGTCTCGTCCGCATTGAATCCATCGGACGGCTTGTATTGCCGTATCAATTTCAGCAGCAATGTTATCCACTCTGCAACAGTGGAGGGAATGACTACCCAGCTGCGGCTGTACACAACTTCATAGCGTTTCTTGAAACTTTCTAGCCAGCCATTAGATGGTTTGAAATAATGTTGCAGCGCAGTGCCACCATCTATGTCTTCTCTTTCAATACTGCGGTGTCTACAGAAGTCCCCGAGCCACATACCTGGCACAACTCCACGAGGGCGTGGAGTGGTTCATGGTTCTGCATGATCGCATATTTTCCGTCTATTGCAGCCTTTCTTTTCAGGCCGAACTTACTCACATTTAGTAGAATACTCTCCTTCTTGGCTAGGATTGTTTTCAGTCACAATTCAGGAATGTTGGTCGCGGGCAATGCTGGCCTTTGTTGCCCCATTTCACTTCTCGACCTTATCAATTATTCGAAGCTTTTTTCCTAGCGTCACTGGTTTTAAGTGCGAATGCACTTCTTAAAGGTGGATTCACACGACCGGACGGAGGAGGAATTTTTGCAGCGGATGGCGTATCACGTGACGCGCACGTCATCAAAACGTGCCGCCCTCGCCTAGTCCGGGCTCCTCCGCTCGCTGTCCGGATTGAAAATGCTCGCCGGTATTTCCATCCGTACGTTTGGCGGTCGTCTGACCTCAATTTAGCGTAGTCAGCGTCAAATCTGATAACATCGGACGCATTGGCGTGGCTACGATGGCGTGTTATCGGCTTGGAGCCACGTGTGATTTCGTTGTGCAGCAGTGACCGCGTGTCTTTTGTTGTGATGCAGCGGGAAAGGCGAGTCGTGGTTGCGCGCGCACTTCTTTTTACTCAAACCGTGCAGCCTGCGTGACTTCAACATGAGTGAGGTGCACAAAAAAAAAACGCTAAGTGACGAGGCAACCGTCACTCTTTTGGCTCTTTTGAGGGATTCATAGCACTATGGTATATAGGGCACGCCGAGTATGCAAACGCGCAGCTGCTAATAAACGTTGGAGTCGAGAGTAAGCACGCGGATTCCGCAAACGGCGGTCCGGCTGTGCGAATGCGACATAAGCGACCCCGAAAACTCCGCCGGCATCCGCGCTCCTCCTCCTCTCCCCTAGCAACGGCGCGAGGGGCGGAGAGGAGCGTCTGTAGCAACGGCGCAGCGACGTCACGCCCCACGTGACTGCGCGCGCTCCGCCCTCCGCTCCGTGGCTGCGCGCGTCCCGCGCCGGCTCCGCACCGCTCTCCGCGCCGTGACGTCACGGCGCGTTGTGCAGCTGGCGCCTCCGCGCCGTGGCTGCGCGCGCCGCGCCGGCTCCTCGCACCCTCTCCGCGCCGTGACGTCACGGCGCCATGCAGCTGGTGTGCCTCTCCCCCCGTTAGGTTTGCACTCACCCTCGGCCGCCGCCTCTCCCCTCGCGCTGACAGCTCCCTCCTCGCCCGGTAACAGCCCCTCGTGTGCGTACTCTCCCCACCGCTCACCCCCTCTTCAACCACCTGGCGTGTTTCGCTCCGCCGTCACGTGTTGTGTGTGTGGCGCCGGCGCGTCAGTCGTGCTCTCTCGCTGCCGTCTCCTTCGCTCGGCTCTGCAGTTTAGTCGCGCGCGCCCCCTCATAGCATAACCCCGTGCTTCGCACTTCCTCATACTCCCCTTCGGGGAAATGCGGGTATTTTTGGATCCGTGACATCGTGAGCCGCCGCAGTCCCAGCCAAGAATTCAGGAACTTTCTCGCACAATAAAAAGGAAAGCATGTCTTCGAATACTGAAATCTTTTCATGCACAAACAGCAGAAGCGGTCCACAACCTTCCGAGTAAGCCCGGAGGTGGAGAAATGGCAGTGGCGGCAGCGTGGCAGAGGGAAAGTGGAGGTAGACCAGCTTATCGCACACTGATTATCAGTGGCTGCGTGTGCTCACGTGCCAGCCTGCATATGCTTAGGGCTTTTTTTCTCAGACGGTACCAGAGAGGCGTCATACAAGGCGGGGTTGGTATAAGATTGCATCATATAATAGTGGTTTTAATACATTATTTCTATGAGGCATTTGCCAGGACCAAAGCAATTCGTCGTAAAATGCGGGTCGTCGCATGACCGGTAGATGTATTATCGAGGTTCCCCTTTATTTCTGTTGCAGTTTTCGTATTATACAAAGGTAATTTACTAACACATCTCGATTAACTTTTTTGTTTAGTGTCTAGTAAACGCAACTAAACTGTCTATGCCAACCGTCGACTTGGTTAACTCACTTGTGTTAGAGCAGGAGTGAATTTGTGTACTTTGTTTTTGCAATTTTGTACATATGAATACTAATTTGGTGAACTTTTCTTGCAACTTTTCCGTAGAAACCGGGTATCAGCTGGCAGTAGTTCCATAAACGTCTGAAGCTGGTGGATCATTGTGGTCCAAGAAAGAAGAGTGATACGTACTGGTATTGTTAGTGATTCTCTGAAATAAAATGTGCAGCTGCTTTTGGTACTAACAAGGAGTTTGTTTCCTGACACTAATTCGTTACTATGGGGGTAGCTGGAGCAGGTTTATTGCAGTTCAAGTACGGAAATTTCATTTGCGCTTAAATCTAATGCGCGCTATGCAAGAAATATCATGGAAAGGAAGGACCAGTACCATATTTATCACCCCAGAAGTGCTGCAATGGTAGTGAAAATCAGTGTTGAAGCTATGGCTTTATTTTTTGCCGATCAAGCCCTGTTATTTTCACACTGAAGATATGTTCCTGTCTTGCATTATTTTTAAGCTTTACCAAATCCCAATAATTGAAAATGCCACTGTGCGCCAGCATCAGCAGACTCACACCAACAGGCTGAAACGAATAGGCTTACCCAACAGGCGATACTATCAGGCCGCCACCATCAGGCCGACACGATCAGACCCACACAATCAGGCCGATACAATCAGGCCCAAATTACGTATCCCTTCAGACGTGTAGGCTGTCAAAATTTTTGACTGGGCAAAGGTATAGGCAACGACTTGTAAGGAAATAATAATGAAACGGTCTGTTTAGTCCGCCATTTTAGTGAACTTCTTCCTCTGTGTCCCCTGCCCCAGTCTCGGTCGTCTTCTTCCTTATCTTCAGGCAGGTTCCGCTTCAGGCTTTCACACCCTCCACGCCTTTGATTGTCTCCCCTCCTGGGGTAATGTGGAATCAGATTTCCGATGGCGCTGGATTCAATCTTCTCCCCTGGTGCTTCGTAATAAATGGCCTTCAGAACGCCATGTTGTTTCACGGTTTTGGTCACCATGTAGGGGCCGATGAATGGCGACTTCGAGCCGTCCAGTCCTTTGCGTACAAGGACTAAGTGCCCTGGTTCGATGTCTGGAATTTTAGACCCATGTTTACTGTCGTAACATTTTTTCATTGATAGCTTGTACTGCTGCTGTTGGTCTTTTGTCTTGACACGTTCTTGTAGAAATATCTTGCCTGCTATTCCCAGGCGATGATCCGCGGGTAGCCATGGGCTGGTCTCACAGGCAGCAAAATGGGGTGTGCAACCAAGGCCAGCCGTATAGGAGCGGTTGTGATGCTGGACAGCAGCTTCCAGAGCGCATTTCCAGCCCCCAGGAAAACTTGGATAAAGGGTAATGTATGTCTTCAAATCACGAATTAATCGCTCAGCCAGAGCGTTACCCTCAGGATGGTATGGCGTAGTGAACCGTAGGGTGATCCCCCTTTCCTCTGCCCAAGCTCTAAGCCTTTGGCTTCTGAATGCTGGACCATTGTCGCTGACAATGACTTTAGTATTCTTAAACATTTCCCGTTGCATAAGGGAAATGACAGCGTTGGAGTCTTCGTTCCCTGGTTTCGCGGCTGCGATCCGTGTACATTCATCAATAGCAACCAGAAAAGCTTGCGTCTTACGCACCCCTTCCCCTTTCTTTTTAAGCTCGGCAAAGTCGAGGTGCACAACTTCAAATGGCACATTGGAGCACACAGGTATGGTCATTTCTTTTCCTTTAAGCATATATTTTGCTTTTCGCACTTGTCAATCATGCAAGTCTTTACGTATTCATGTACGTCATTTTTCATATTTTTCCACGTGAAGCGTTGCTGCACCTTCATATATGTCCTCCAAAAACCGTCGTGCCCTCCCGAGTCAGGACTGTCGTGATAAAGCTTCAAAATCTTCTGGCGATCTGTTTCTGGTATCTCGAACTTTCCATCCTTCAAGACAATATCTTCTGTGTCTTCCCAAATACTTGCTACATGCAGAGTTTTAATTATTTCAGTCTCTGGAATATGCAATCTTGATAAACCATCCGCGTCGGGGAGCTTCTTTCCGGGACGGTGAACCACGTCGAACGCGAACTGCTGGATTTCGCTGACCCAACGAGCAATCCTTCCCTTCGGTTGACTAATGTTGAGTAAATAAGTCAAAGCTTGGTTGTTCGTAAACAAGTTAAAGTGTTGACCTTCGAGGTAAGTGCGAAAATACCGCAATGCCATTACGACGGCCAATGCCTCTTTTTCCGTGGTGTTGTAGTTTATTTCCGATTTGCTGAAGGTGTATGAGTAATATCCAATTACATTCAGCTGGCGTCCCGGTGGTTTACTGGTATCTCGTTGATAGAGGACTGCGCCGGTTCCATATAGGGATGCGTCAGTACACAACTCAAAAGGTTTCTTGAAGTCCGGGAGTACTATGACAGGATCCGACGATATTGTTTTCACTAGTTCTTGATAAATGTCTTCGCATTCTTTGCTCCAAATGAATGGTGTGTCTTTTTTGGGTTAATGTTGTCAAACACCTTGTTTTTGTGGCAAAGTCCTTAATGAAGGCTCTAAAATGTCCAGCTAGGCCAAGGAAAACCATCAAAGAGTGCAAGTCATGAGGTTTCGTCAAAGTTTTAATCCTCTGCACTGACTCTTCCTTCGTACTCTTTGTATGACCGTCAAATGTCCTTCCTAGAAAAATCACTGATGTCTTGAAAAACTCACTCTTTTTAAAATTGATCTTCAGCTTTGCTGTTGCCAAAGCATTCAGAACTTGTGATAAATGCAACTCGTGTTCGTCTTTTGTTCGAGAGTAGACAATAATGTCGTCGACATACACATTGCAGCATTTGCCAGTCAGAGGTTCCAACACAGTGTTCATCATTTTCTGGAACCATGCCCCTGAATTTTTCCAGCGAAATGGGATCCTGTTATATTCATAGATATCAAATGGGGTCACAAAAGCTGTGTATTTCTTGTAGTCTTCCTGGAGTGGTATCTGCCAATACCCTTTACAAAGGTCAATTCTTGAGAACCAGTGACAGCCCCCGGTTTCATTAATAATGTCATCAATGCGTGGCATAGGAAATGGAAACAGGTCTGTTTGCTTATTCATGAAACGATAATCTGTACAAAGCCTGAATGGTCCATCTTCCTTTGGCACTATTGTAATGGGGGAAGCATAGGCCGAAGTTGATGGCCTGATAATTCCCGCTGCAAGCATCTGCTGCAGTTCCTTCTTCAGCCACACCTTTTTCTCGTGTGATAGACTGTAAGGTTTCTTACGGACAATATTTGTCTCTCGTAGGTTAAATGGTACTTCAATAAACGACGTTGCAGGAGGGTAAGGTCCAATGCATACCAGTTCTGGATAAGTACTGGGGACATCCTCTGACGTTTTCACAACTCGGAAACCTCCACTCGTTCCGCTGCTATCTTCATCTCGCTCGTGATCGATAGTGAGTTCGTCCTGCCAAGAGATGTTTACCCTCAAAAGCTTCATATCTGGCCTTGACAATAGGAACATGCATTCGACGTCGTTCCTTACTATGGCGTCAATAGGCATAGTAACACCTTCAAATTAAACTGGAATTGTTGCCCAGTCCTCTAGGTGCCTGGAATTTCCATCATAACTGCGCACCTGAATAATCTTGTCTTTGCAGACTTAACTTGAGTTTATCAAGCTCACGGACGCGCCTGTGTCCACAAGAACATCTACTTCCTTTCTATTTACTATCATTCTCGCACGCAGAATGTTGTTCTTCATCAGATATACAGTCGCATATGTTTCAGGAACTGCGGGTCGCTGAGATGCACCATGGTTATGTATATTCGGCGGTTCCACACTCGGACGTTTAGGCTTATATAGTTCATTTGGTGGAGTTATGCCATAGCTGTTTGGCTGTCTGATGGCGAGGTTTCCACGCTGACTACCGCATGATGTGGTTTCTACAATGTCTTTTAGACAGCAAAGAATGCCTTCTGCAGTCTTCACCTGTCGGGCCTGTAGTTGTGTTCGACACTCTCTACTCATACCAAGCAACATAAGAGGTACGACTGATGTTTCTGGTAAACTGGGATCGGCGAGTTGAAGTAGCCTCCTTTTTTCAAAATAGTAGACACGGAGACTGCCACTAGTGTGCTTATATGTTATTGCCTTATCCCACTGCTGGACTACATTTACTGCAAAGCAGGACAGCAGGCTCTTCTTCCATTCACTCCACTTCTCGCGAACCTGTTCCATAATCCGAATGTCGTACCACTTCCTTGCAGTACCATATAGAAAGAAGAGTAAGTTAAATATCTTGTCTTCGTCAGTCACCCACTGGTTCTGCACACAAGCGTACTCATAAAAGTCCAGCCACGAAGTTGGAACTGCTGATGTGCCATCGAACATGTCTGGTTTTACGGTGTCACCTCTGTAGCGCCACGAAACGGCGCTTCCGTAGGCAATGCCAAGAGCGCATGCGCGAGGACACGTCACTTTTCTTAAGAGCTTCGGAGTGAATAAAAGTTCAGTTGTTGTTTGGGATGCGTGTTGCCTGTACTCGCTTGGCTCAGCCTTGCAGCGTGTCCCAACATTGGTGACCCGGAATAGTGGTGCAGCCACCGGGGTTGAGCATCATCGTCGCTATGACTTCGACGTCGACGACGGACTCCACGACTATGACTTCGACGTCCACGACGGACGCTACGCCGACAGTCCCTTCAGTCTACGGTAAGCGGCCCCCCTTTTGGACCGCAGACCCCGCACTCTGGTTTATTCAAGTAGAAGCGCAGTTCGCAGCACGACGCATCACAGCAGACCTTACCAAATACCACTACGTCGTAAGCAGCCTCCCGCCGCCCATAGCCAGTGAAATACGGGATCTTTTACTCGACCCGCCTGCTGAAAAAGCATACGCAACGCTAAAAGAGACCCTCATCCGCCGTGTCACGCCCCCCGAATCGCAGCGACTGCAGCAACTGCTTCGCGACACGGACCTCGGCGACCGTACTCCCAGTCAGCTGTTGCGGCACATGCAACTATTGCGCGGCGAAACAACAAACAGTGTAGACGGAGCATTATTCCGAGAACTCTTTTTGCAAAAGCTGCCGTCAAATGTCCGCTTGGTTGTCGCTGCGTCAGAACAGAAAGACCTACCTGCGGTCGCCGAGCTTGCTGATCGACTCATGGCGATCACCGCACCCACATCACTGGTTTCCGTGCGAGCACAACATGCTCAGGACGAACTTCAGCAAATGCGTGACGACATTTCTCGGCTCACCGAAACGTTATCAGCTTTGCGCACAAGCAGGAATGCACCAAAGTTAAGCGAGCCAAACACGTCGCTATCGCAACCTCAGCGGGAGAATATATGCTGGTATCATCGGCGGTTCGGAAATGCTGCGCGTAACTGCGTTCCACCCTGCGCGCGCTCGGGAAACGACAGCGGCAAGCACTGAGGGCGACCAGTGCTTCTAAGTTGCCTTCAAGTCGTCCCTCGGGATTTTTTGTTACCGACCGCAACAACGGGGCTCGTTTCTTAGTCGATACAGGCGCCGAGGTGAGCGTGATACCCGCGTCACAAGCCGAAAGGAAGAATCCTAGTACGTCGCCACTCCAAGCCGTCAATAACACGGTGATACGAACATACGGACATCGTTCGCTCACGCTGAATTTCGGTTTCAACAGAACGTTCAAATCGGTGTTCATAGCCGCTGATGTCAAGTTCGCCATATTGGGCGCTGACTTTCTGCAATACTTCGGCCTGCTGGTTGATGTTCGGAACAAACGGCTTCAGGATCCTGTATGTCGTGCACTGGTACAAGGCAAGCCGTGTTGGCGTCCTCCTCTCAGCCCGACATTACTCCGTCCGTCCGGAGAATCGCGCTTCACCACCATAGTACAAGAGTTCCCAGAGCTGACGCGACAGCAACAGACATTTGCCGAAGTGAAACACGATGTTCAGCATCACATAGAAATCACAGGACCACCGGTCTACACGCGACCACGGCGTCTTTCACCTGAGAAACTACGGCTAGCCCGACAGGTGTTTTCGCATATGATGGAACTCGGCATAGTACGCCCTTCGTCCAGCCCATATGTGTCGCCTCTTCACATGGTCCCCAAATCAACAGGCGGCGACTGGCGTCCTTGTGGGGATTATAGGGCACTAAACCGTGTGACTGTACCGGACCGTTACCCAGTGCCGCACATCCACGACCTCACCTCCTGCCTGCATGGCGCTAACATTTTCTCAAAAATAGATCTGGTGAGAGCATATCATCAGATACCGGTAGCACCAGAGGATGTTCCCAAGACTGCAATAACAACGCCATTCGGAATGTTCGAATTCCTACGGATGCCTTTCGGCTTACGGAATGCAGGCCAAACTTTTCAACGGTTTATGGATGGCGTTGTCCGGGGCCTCGACTTCTGCAAGGTTTACCTGGATGACCTTCTGATTGCTAGCCGCACGCCCGAAGAGCACGAGGGTCATCTACGCTGCGTACTACAGCGACTGGCAGAGCACGGGATCGTTATCAATATGGCCAAGTGCGTGTTCGGGGTACCATCGCTACCATTTTTGGGGCACAGCATTTCAAGCGCGGGAGTGCAACCACATCAGGACAAGGTCGAAGCAGTACGACGGTTTCCACAGCCAAAAACCATCCGCCAGCTCCGAGAGTTCCTGGGACTCGTAAACTTCTACCGTAGGTTCGTTCCAAAGTGCGCCCACATCCTTCACCCGCTGCACAGCCTACTAGCAGCATCGGGGACTAATGCAAGCACCATTCAGTGGAACGACCAAGCCGTTGAAGCATTCCTGCATGTTAAGGAGGCTCTCGCGAATGCCGCTCTGCTCGTGTACCCACAGCCCGGGGTTCCGCAATGCCTAATGGTGGACGCCTCCGACGCAGCTATTGGAGCCGTATTGCAGCAGAAGTCGAGCGGGAGGTGGCGTCCGATTTCCTTCTTCTCCAGAAAATTGAGCCCGGCCGAACGACGGTACAGCACCTTTGGTAGGGAGCTCCTGGCCATATACGCTGCTATACGACATTTCCGCCACTATGTAGAAGGGCGAGAATGTTTTGTACTCACGGATCACAAGCCGCTGACTTACGCATTGCGCGCGATCAACTCAGACACGGGTGCACACGTGGCACGAGAGCTCCGCCAAATGTCGTACATCGCAGAATTCACGACGGATATACGACATGTCAGCGGGAAGGACAATGCAGCGGCAGATGCTCTTTCGCGCAGCCCAGTGAACGCCATCAGCCTACCAAACGGCATTGACTTCACCGCACTAACGACCGCTCAACACAGCGACAGGGAGTTGAAACACCTACTGAAGTCAACAACCAGCGCCTTGAAGCTACAATGGGTGGATGGACCGACAGGATCTGTATGCTGTGACATGTCCACAGGTAGGGCCAGACCGTTCGTGCCCCATGATCTTCGCCGCAACATTTATGAACTGCTGCACGGCCTCTCGCATCCGGCGATTCGAGCCACTCAACGCCTGTGCACAGATAGGTTCGTGTGGCCCGCAATAAACCGGGATGTGCGACGTTGGACACGGGAGTGCATATCATGTCAGCGCTCCAAAGTTCAGCGCCATACGGTGACCCCCTTAGGATCGTTCCCCGAGCCGGACACTCGATTTTCCCATGTACATTTGGACCTTGTGGGACCATTGCCTTATTGCCAAGGGCAAAACTACTTACTAACTTGCGTAGACCGCTTCACGCGGTGGCCGGAGGCCGTCCCCATCCCAGATATGACCGCCGACACTGTGGCCCGCGCTTTCATCTACCACTGGGTAGCGCGATTCGGAGTTCCATCAACAGTGACAACGGATCGCGGAACGCAATTCGAGTCTGCCCTATTCGGGAACATCACGCGGCTCCTAGGAATCATGCGCATCAGAACCACGGCCTACCATCCCATCAGCAACGGTATGGTGGAAAGGTTTCATCGCCAACTAGACTAGCCTGACGGCAGCTTCAAGTCACAGTTGGGTAGAGGCGCTACCCCTGGTTTTATTGGGAATTAGGACGGCTCTGAAAGCGGACATTGGCTGCTGCTCGGCTGAACTCGTATACGGCTCAACACTTCGCCTTCCGGGGGAGTTTGTCGCTGACAGTAAAAACGCAAACGCCCAGGCCAACAACGATTACGACTGCGGGACATTATGAGCAAGCTACGCGCTGTCCCTCCGCGTCTGCCAGCACCACGGCTCGTCCACGTCCACAGTGATCTCTCCTCCTGCTCTCACGTGTTTGTAAGGCACGACGCCGTACAGCGTCCACTCCAGCCCCCGTATGATGGGCCGTTCAAGGTGGTGAAACGAGGAGAAAAGCACATCACGATCGACCGAGGTGGCCGTCACGACGTGGTTTCGCTTGACCGCGTAAAACCAGCGCATGTGGACAGCAGCAGTGAATGGCGTTCGTCAGCTCGAGTTCTACAGCCACAAGGACTACCAGCAGAACATTGTTTATTTTGAGGCGAGTAAATAAACAAAAATAAAAGCCTCAGCCCGCACCATATAAATATAGCAGGCAAATGCCAATTACAAAATAAATGAACATGGACTAGCCAAATGGAATTTAGAGAAAAAGGGAAAAAAAAGGGAAAAAAAATGTGCCATCACCATCAGCGAAACCACCCCAAGGGAACGGGCCTGATCAGCGGGATTTATTATTCCTTTGTTTTACATTTGTTGTACAGTCGTTACTTGCTGACTAACAGAATTTTGTTTACTCCGACTTCCGCACTCCCTCTGTGCTTCTTGTTAATGGGTCTTGATCTTGTCTTGATCTTGTCTGGATGACATCTTGAGTCCTTCTGGAGGTGCTGTTGTAGCATGTCTTTATCCTGTCTGAATCTTCATCTTGTGTGGTGATTTCTTGAACCCTTCTTGAGGAACTGTTGTATCATGTATTTCTGTTTTTGCACTGAAATAAAGAGCTTTAAAAACAATTAGAACCCCTTCCCGCCCCAGTTAAATAGCTAGTATTGTTCTCTCCATTTAAGATTTAGGGCCTAAAGTTGTTAAAACTATTAAGTAGTCTTACAGATGTGGGGCAGCTTTTTATTTTGTTTTATGTGTATTTTGTTTGTTTGTTAAGACGGTAGTTATAATTAGACATTAGTTATAGACATTAGTTATGGACATTAACATAGACATTAGTTATAATTCCGGCTGTGCCTTTACTTACTTAATGCTTTCCTCCATATTGATATGATTTCTTTGAATTCATTCAGGGGATAAAATTTGTTTGTCTTTAGTTGCAGTGTTTGTTGTAATTGATATAATTTCGCTTTTCTAATGTTTCCATTTTTGTATAGATGTTGTGACATCAGGAACTGTACGTATCTAATTTACTAGTAAATTTAGTGACTGCGAGCTCATTTGATCACCATCAAATAAGATGAAGTATTGCCTACAAGACAAATACCGAAGGTTGAACAGGGCAGCACATGTGACTTCAATGACAGGTATTTTTTTTTAGTTATCGTGTTTTTTTTCCTTTTCTTTTTTCCCTTTTTCTTGGTTTTTGTCTCCTTTTTTCTTTTGTTTTTTTTATTCTCTTTTTTTTCTTTTCTTCATTTTTTTTCTTTTTTCATTTTGCATTTTTTTGTTTTCTTGTTTTCTGTTTTTTTTTGTTTTTTTTTCTTTTTGTTTTTTTTCCTTTTGTTCTTTTTTTGTTTTTTTTTGTTTTTTTTTGTTTTTTTTTCTCTTTTCTTTTTCTCTTTTCTTTTTTTTGTTTTTTTTGTGACAGTCTGGGTTTCATGTTCAATGGTTTGCCTACTACTGCATAACAGCAAACACAAACAATTTGGTTTGAGAGTCTTTTTGCGTGGATGTTTAAGTGATTTTTTTTTGGACATGCTCGCGTGAGGGGCGTCGTGGATGCGTGGTTCATTCCTCACTCATGACGTACATTTCCTCTCTTGTTCTTAGGTCTATTTATATCTTTACGATGCACTTCTACTAATAAGTGACCACAATGGGTGATGTTACAGCAGGTGTATTATTATTATTTTTTGTACCGTCAGGTTGTTTAGCATACTTTGTTTCCTAAATGTCACCCAAACCGTCGGGGTGTAATATGTCCCATTTTCGCTGTGCTTATTAGCCGTGAAGCGTCGTAGGGAAAACGGGAATCATCACTGTGGGTGATTCTTTATTTTTTTTTCCTCTCGTTTCTCTGCTGGGTTGCTTTGCGATTGTGCACTCCCTTTTATCCTCTAATGTTTGGTAGAGGTTTGGGGCGCTTTTGCCCACCTGGGTCCGTGGGGCATCCATTGGGCCAGTTCCTTGAGTTTGGTGCCTTCTCAGTGTTGCCACCGAGTAGCACTCCCAGGCAGAGTGATGTGTTTTGGACCATTTGGACTCCCCAGGTATGTCCAGGGGGTTCTTGGTCTCCCATGAGGTTTTTACGGTCTTTTCTGTGACATTGCCACTAAGCCGTTACCTCAAATGGGATGTTGAGAGGATGTTCATTTCGTGGTGTTTCCACCAAACAAGGTTTCTCATTCATGCATTGAGGATAAAACCTCCCCCGGTAAGTCCGGGGGGGTTGTGTTTGTTGCATGAGTGCTGATAGAATTATTTGTAATGTGACAAAGTTGCTGACTCAGACGGTATAAGAGTATACATCAAGCTGTATTCACTCCATCGGGCATGGGAATGTCAAGTATTCATTCCTTTGTTTTACTTTCTCAATTTAGAATCTTGCCCACGCTTCCATTTCTGCCCCTCTAAACAAGCAGGTCATTTCATTTCGTTGTAAATTTGGGTTTTCAAATGATGAGTAAGTTAGAGTAGTATAATTTGATTTATTTTTCTGACAATTTCCTCAATTATTTCCATGTCTTGTTTATCGTTTGCGATTTCTTGTTTATGTTTGCTTATGTCTTGTTTGTATTTCTTTTGCAGTTTTCCCCTTTCTGCTTTCACAATTGGACAACATGTGAGATAATGATCAAATGAGCTCGTTGTCTCGCCACATTTGCATTGTAGATCATTTGTTATTAAGAATCTATTTAAATAATAGGGGAATCTTCCATGTGCTGAAACAGCCTGTGTTCCCCAATGTCCTAAAGGAAAATGAATTGGAATTTTTTTCACACTTTTGACCCATTCATAAGTATACGTATTTTTGCCCATTTTATTCCAGTCTGAGTTCCAGATGTCTAAATATTTTTCTTTTAGTTTCTTTTTAATGAATTTTAACGTAATTGGTAGTTCTACATATTCACCAGTTGATGCTGCTTTCTTAGCGAGTTCGTCAGCCGTTTCATTGCCAAATATTCCTTTATGTGCCGGAACGTAGGTAAATGATATTTTAAATTCTCTTAGTATGCTTAGCTTCTCCTTTATTTTGGATATAAAAAAATTTTTATTATGTGGGTTCTGGAGACCCTTGAGGACGGATAAGCTGTCTGTTAGTATCTGGTAAATTTTAGTATTATCCATAGTTGAGATTTTTTCAATGGCTTTTGTTATGCCTGTTACCTCGGCCTCAAAGTTACTTGAATATGTTGGTAATTTATATATTTTTGAATCGACTATTTGACCATTCTTATCCATGATTACATAGCTCGCCCCACATCTGCCTTTACACTCGGAGCCATCAGTGTAGATATTATAATCTGCGTTTGCTTCTTTTGTACTATATTTAAATGATTTTCTTTGACCTGGGTGGATAGCCCATATATCTGAGATTGGAGCCATTGTATTGGCATCAAATTGTTGATCATTCCAGGTGAAGATCTTCTGGTGATTTTTAATCCTAAATATCTCATTTTCTTTTTCTATTGTTAGATGTAATGGAGGTATTTTTGTGATAACATTCAGTGCTATGTTTGGTATTGTCCTATATCCTTTGCATATTTTGATTAATGGCAGCCTTTGTATACTTCTAAGTTTTCTTTGAAGGTGACTGTTGTTTATATACCAAATCGGTGACCCGTACACTATGGTTCTTTCTATTCCTCTGATATATATATCTCTTAGTTGTTTGGCAGACATACCCCAATTGTTGGCAGAGAATTTTGATAACTCTAAAGTTATTAATTGTACCTTTTCTTTTATATTTTGTAAATGCGTTTGAAAAGTAAGATTATGGTCGAATGTTACACCTAGTATTTTAATGTCCATGGTTTTTCTAATAGGATTGGGGCCTAATTTTAATGTAGGTGGTCTGTTTTGGTATTCTTTACCGATAATTAAATATTCACATTTTCCGGGAGAGAATTTCAAATCATTATTTATGCTCCATGAATGTATCGATGCTAGTGCTTGGTTACCTCGAGTTTCAATCTCTATTCTGCTTTTTCCTATTACTGTTACTGTTATGTCGTCAGCATAAGCTTGAATTTGTACACCAGGTGGCATTGAAGTATTCAAAATTTTAGTGATCACTAGGTTCCAAAAGATGGGGCTTAACGGTGAGCCTTGAGGTGTTCCATTTGCTAAAGCAAAACTCATGCTCTTTGACGGTAGTTCATAAGTTATACTTCTCCTATGAAGTAAATGAGTAATTATTTCCACAAGGTTAAGTGGTATTTTTAGGTTTTTCAACTCTTTAATGATTGTTGTTGTCTTTATACTTCCAAAGGCATTCTTAATATCTAGTGAAATAATAATTGCTTTTAATTTATCCAACTTAGCTTTCTGTAATGTTCGTTTGATTTTATCCAAGGCGTTTACGGCCGAGGTCCCATGTGTAAAGCCATATTGATTTTTGGGTATTAATTTGTTTATATGAAGATAATGATAAATTCGGTGATATAGTAATTTTTCATATATTTTACCAAAAATTGAGTTTATTGCAATTGGTCTGAAAGAACTTGCAGCATCTTCTTTATTATTACTTTGCTTAGGTATTAAAATGACTCTAGCCTTCCTCCACGCCATTGGGAAATATTTCAAATTTAGTGCTGAGTTGAGGATATGATGGAAAAAGTTTTTATGCATGTCATATATTGCTTGCAAAAAAGTTGTTGTAATCTTATCGGGTCCTGGTGCTGTTCTTTTTTTGAGGTGTTTAATGATATTGTCTATTTCATTTTCACTAAATGCTATATCATCCTTACTTCCTGTCACATCCTTAGTGGCTGATAGCTCATTTGTTATTTCATCTATTACTCCATTATCATTTTCGTCCTGCATTAAGTTTTGCCTTTCATGTATATGGTATAATGATTTAATTATTTCTTCAACCGTTTCTTCTAATGACGCGGTTAACTCTCCATTAGCTTTTTTAACAGGAACTAGACTTACGGGTTTCTTAAGTTTTTTCCCCGCTATTTTATATGCTAAGTTGAAAGGGTTCTTATTTCGAATCTCTGCACAGTATTGTTTCCAAGATTTATCTTTACTTTCATTAATATTCTTTTGGTATACTGCAAATGCCTCGTAATACTGTTTCTTGTAAACTTCTCGTTGCTGATCTCTTGCTTTTTGAAATCTGCGTCTGTGTGCCCTTACTTTCTTTCGTTCAATTTCTAATTCTGCTGTCCACCATGGTTTAGAAATTTTGTCAGCATTACTGGGTTTTACTACTTTAGAATGCTTTTCTTTGAGTTTATCTATTCGACTGTAAAACTTGTTTATGATATAGTCTAATTGTTCTGTCTCCTTTATCTCCTCTTGTATAATGGTTTCAAACCAGTTATCTTCCTTTATTTCCTGCATTAACTTATACTCTCCCATTTTGGTTAGTCTTTTCTCCCTATTTGCTGGTTTGCTGAATGCTTTTATTTGTATATATCTGTGATCTGAATTGCTTGGGGTTTCTAATACCTCCCATTGATCTATGTTTAAGAAGATTGAACGGGATACTATTGTCAAATCAATCCAACTTCTGCCGTTACTTGTTTCAAAGGTGGGAATGCTGTTATTATTAAGTATGTTTAAATTATTCCTAGTTACAAATTCCAGTACTCCACTACCTCTATCATCAGTTATGTCCCCTCCCCAAATTTTATTTTTAGAGTTAAAGTCACCCGCCAATATTATGTGTTCTGTAACGTTTGAGACAATGTAAACTTCTATTTGCCTTATTATTGTTTCAATTGTTTCTTTCGGAGGTATGTAGCAATTTATTATGGTTACCTGTTTGGTATCCCACTTTATTTTCACAATAATAAGTTTTTGAGCCACCATTACAGGGAATATTTCAATGTCCTTATTATGAATTATTATAGCAGTTTTTGGATTTTCGTCATAAGCAATTATTTTATCTTTTAGGGAGAAACCAATTACCTTATTTTTCAGTGCGTATGGTTCTTGCACTAGTGTAATGTCTTGTTTTAATTCTAGGAGGTTGTTCGTCAATGTTTGTGTTGCTTTGAAGGATTTACCGAGGTTAACTTGAATTAAATGCAGGTAGCTTGCCATGCTTGGATGGAGAATTAAACACCGATACAAAGACGAAAAGATACAAATAAAGAAATAAGTAAATAAACAGAATGCGTGGAATTGGGCTTGTTAGTTGCCCAAACCCATTTCCCATTTAATCTGGCTATACCTCCTTTTATATTGTGGGCATTCAAAACTCCACATGGAATGATCTTTCATTTCCTCACTTGCCATTTTGCATGCTGGGCACTCTTTCACTTGCGCTATGCATTTACTATGTTGGTGTGCTTCTCCACACTCTGTGCATCTTGGCGATTTGGCCGTACACTGATTTTGTGTGTGACCAAATTTTGCACACCATGAGCATCTCTGTACAAAGATATTTGGGTATATGGAGCAACGGCTCCACCCCAGAAGGACTTTCTCTTTCAGCAGAAGTTCTTTTGCCATGGCTCTGTTTGAAATACGTATAGTGGCGACTTTCATGCCTTTCTTTTGTGTAGACCAAATTACTTTGATCTGTTCAGCATCTCCGCTGAGATTGTTCTGATTTACCAATCTTTCTGGAACTTCGTGGTCAGAGACAGAGGGCTCAATCCCAACAATTTTTAGCTCGGGTTCTTTTCCTTCCGAGATCTTCAGTTTTAGGTGCCTGAAGTCTTTGTTCGTTTTGATATTCTCTTGCAGTTTTTCAAGCCCTTCCTTCGAATTGGAGGTGACTGCAATACCCCCCCTTATGGGTTTTGTGTTGACATCATTGAGGCCAAGTGTTTCTGGTTTGAAGTGTTTTTCCAATGTTTGTTTTATTACAGGGTAACTAGTACCCTCATCGGCTTCACATGTTATTAAGAGTGCCGGCCGTGGCTCTTTCTTGACATTCTCTTCTGTTTCTGCTTTGTTGTTTAAGCTATCTTGCCTTACAACATCTGCAAATGCTTTACATTGCGGAGGATGAGCCCTCGTCTCATCCAACATACCTTGTAGGTACGCAATTTTTTCGATGGCTCTGAGTGCCATTTCTTTCATCTTTTGATGTGCTTGCAACATCTTTTTCAAGCCCTCAGATGATTGGGGAGCTGCCTCTTGAGTTTCCAACATTGCCTCTAAAAATTTGACATCTTCTTGCATGATTTTTTCAATGCCAATATTCAATGTGCCATCACTTTCAGGCAATTGCCCCTGAGAAGCTGGCTTTTCCTTGTTGGCTGGATCTCCCGAATCACCGTGAGGTTGCTTCTTTCTTTTCCTCTTTTTTGCTTCAACTTCACTGCCGAAATTCTCGTTCACATCACTGAAATCACTCCAGTTACTTGCTGC